>NC_042982.1:47024740-47245880 GCF_901001165.1 Salmo trutta | reverse complement strand
TCTCTCCCTCTCACTCCCTCTCTCTCTCTTCTACTCTCACTCGCTCTCCTCTATATTCAATTCAATTCAAGGGGCTTATTGGCATGGGAAAATGTTAAGCATTGCCCAAAGCAAGTGAAATAGATAATATAAAAAGTGAAAAAACAATTAATAACATGAACAGTAAACATTACACTCACAGAAGTTATAAAACAATAAAGACATTACAAATGTCATATTATGTATATATACAGTGTTGTAACGATGTACAAATAGTTAAAGTACAAAAGGGAAAATAAATACACATAAATATAGGTTGTATTTATAATGGTGTTTGTTCTTCACTGGTTGACCTTTTCTTGTGGCAACAGGTCACCAATCTTCCAATGTGTCAAGTAATTATCTTTTTGTATTCTCACGATTTTGTTGGGTCTAATTGTGTTGCTGTCCTGGGGCTCTGTGAGGTCTGTTTGTGAATAGAGCCCCAGGACCAGCTTGCTTAGGGGACTCTTCTCCAGGTTCATATCTCTGTAGGTGATGGCTTTGTAATGGAAGGTTTGGGAATCTCTTCCTTTTGACCAATCTCTCTCTCTCTCTCTCTCTCTCTCTCTCTCTCTCTCTCTCTCTCTCTCTCTCTCTCTCTCTCTCTCTCTCTCTCTCTCTCTCTCTCTCTCTCTCTCTCTCTCTCTCTCTCTCTCTCTCTCTCTCTCTCTCTCTCTCTCTAGGCCCCCCGGGACCCCCTGGTGTGGTGATAGTAGAGGAGATCACGGACACTACAGCCACACTGTCGTGGAGTGGAGGGGTGGACAACCACAGCCCCATCAGCAGTTACAATCTCCAGGCCCGGAGCCCCTTCTCCCTGGGCTGGCAAACCCTCAGAACAGGTATGGATGCTGTCCTGTTTGTTTTACGCCAGAGATGTTGACTTGCATAGAAGATGTATCACTTTGAGGAAACCAATATGGAGGCCAGAGATGTTGAGTTGCATAGAGGATGTATCACTTTGAGGAAACCAATATGGAAGCCAGCGATGTTGAGTTGCATAGAGGATGTATCACTTTGAGGAAACCAATATGGAGGCCAGCGATGTTGAGTTGCATAGAGGATGTATCACTTTGAGGAAACCAATATGGAGGCCAGCGATGTTGAGTTGCATAGAGGATGTATCACTTTGAGGAAACCAATATGGAGGCCAGCGATGTTGAGTTGCATAGAGGATGTATCACTTTGAGCAAACCAAAATGGAGACCAGATATGTTGAGTTGCATAGAGGATGTATTGCCTCCAAAAGTAGATTCAGTGTGGCCCTGACTGGAGAATAACTGCAGGATGTGCAGGCATCTGTTAGACGACAAAGAGCTTACTCAACACCTCTCGTCCTTCAGTTGAGTTTCTCCAGTCAGGGCCACCCTGAATCTAGTTGAACTCTTATGTCTTCCTTCTAACTCTTATGTTCTGTTTAAAACTTGGCTGTTGTTCAACAGAACTTTAATTTTAAAAAAGTATGTTCAGCTCAAAATGAAATGTCAGTGGTTTTAAATTACACTCAGAATTATGTCAAAAAGGTTACCAGAAAATGAACCTGTATCCTTTTAAGGTCAAAGCTAATTCCTGAGGTGGCAGAGAGAAAACCACAGGATTTTTACTGAGCTGTTACCATTTAAATGGCTTCATTTTCCCATATCTTGACAGTAATACCTATCTATAATGATCAGTTAATGTCAGAGGAATACTGTCGACTCAGTAGGTGTAATCTGAACCGCTGCTGCTGCTGCTGTGTGCCTAAAGAGGATAGGAATAATAGAGAAGTTTAAAGCTCCATAATGAATCATGTCCATAGATGTAGAATGATTCACAATGGTCATCACCCCAAATGACACCCTATGTCCTATATAGTGCACTACTTTAGACCAGAGACCTATTACATTTTTTACATTTT
The DNA here is from genome assembly GCF_901001165.1 of Salmo trutta. Lineage (NCBI taxonomy): Eukaryota > Metazoa > Chordata > Actinopteri > Salmoniformes > Salmonidae > Salmo > Salmo trutta. Next base: position 47,243,962 of record NC_042982.1, on the reverse strand, counting down.
AGTCATTTAGCAGACGCTCTTATCCAGATCGACTTACAGTAGTGAATGCATACATTTCATACAATTTCATACATTTTTTTTTTCTGTGCTGCCCCCCGTGGGAATCGAACCCACAACCCTGGCGTTGCAAACACCATGCTCTACCAACTGAGCTACCTATGGCACCCTATTCCCTAAATAGTGCACTACTTTTGACCAGAGACCTATGGCACCCTATTCCCTAAATAGTGCACTACTTTTGACCAGAGACCTATGGCACCCTATTCCCTATATAGTGCACTACTTTTGACCAAAGACCTATGGCACCCTATTCCCTACATATAGTGCACTACTTTAGACCAGAGCCCTATGGCACCCTATTCCTTATATAGTGCACTACTTTTGACCAAAGACCTATGGCACCCTATTTCCTACATAGTGCACTACTTTAGACCAGAGCCCTATGGCACCCTATTTCCTACATAGTGCACTACTTTTGACCAGAGCCCTATGGCACCCTATTCCCTATATATAGTGCACTACTTTTGACCAGAGCCATATGGCACCCTATTCCCTACATAGTGCACTACTTTAGACCAGAGCCTATAGGGTGCCGTTTGTGATGACAGTGTTAAACAACACGGAAAGGGAGGAAAGACAATAGTCCCAGTGATGCATGTGGAAAGTGGTGAACTTGTTATGATTAGCACATAGGGAAAGAGGGCTTTCAGCTAGCTGTAGGGTTGAATTACACATGGAACCCTATTCCCTATATACCGCCATAGGGTTCTGGTTAAAAGCAGTGTACTATATAGGTGATAGGATGCCATTTGGGACACACTTACTTCTTCCTTCAAACAGAGTTAACAGCATGTGTTTGAAGAGCAGTCAGCTTGACAGAGTGCCCTGGTGTTAATTTTTTATTTATTTATTTTTATTTCACCTTTATTTAACCAGGTAGGCTAGTTGAGAACAAGTTGTCATTTACAACTACGACCTGGCCAAGATAAAGCATAGCAATTCGACACATACAACAACACAGAGTTACACATGGAATAAGCAAAACATGCAGTCAATAATACAGTAGAACAAAAGAAAACAAAAAGTCTATATACAGTGAGTGCAAATGAGGTAAGATAAGGGAGTTAAGGCAATAAATAGGCCATGGTGGAGAAGTAATTACAATATACCAATTAGACACTAGAGTGATTGATGTGCAGAAGATGAATGTGCAAGTAGGGATACTGGGGTGCAAAGGAGCAAGATAAATAAATACAGTATGGGGATGAGGTAGGTAAATAGATGGGCTGTTTACAGATGGGCTATGTACAGGTGCAGTAATCTGTGAGCTGCTCTGACAGCTGGTGCTTAAAGCTAGTGAGGAAGATAAGAGTCTCCAGCTTCAGAGATTTTTGCAGTTCGTTCCAGTCATTGGCAGCAGAGAACTGGAAGGAAAGACGACCAAAGGAGGAATTGGCTTTGAGGGTGACCAGAGAGATATACCTGCTGGAGCGCGTGCTACGAGTGAGTGCTGCTATGGTGACCAGTGAGCGGAGATAAGGGGGGACTTTACCTAGCAGGGTCTTGTAGATGACCTGTAGCCAGTGGGTTTGGCGACGAGTATGAAGCGAGGGTCAACCAACGAGAGCATACAGGTCACAGTGGTGGGTAGTATATGGAGCTTTGGTGACAAAACGGATGGCACTGTGATAGACTGCATCCAATTTGTTGAGTAGAGTGTTTGAGGCTATTTTATAGATGACATCACCGAAGTCGAGGATAGGTAGGATGGTCAGTTTTATGAGGGTATGTTTGGCAGCATGAGTGAAGGAGGCTTTGTTGTGATATTGTAACGACTGTCGTCGCAATGAGACCAAGGTGCAGCGGAGGATGTGTTCATATTCAAGATTTTAATAAACCGAAATAGAACACTATACAAATAAACAAAAAAACGACAGCCGACAGTTCTGTCAGGTACTCACAACGAAACAGAACGCAATCACACACAAACCCCAAAGGGAAAACAGGCTGCCTATGTATGACTCCCAATAAGCAACAACGAACTACAGCTGTTCCTGATTGAGAGCCACACACGACCAACCAAAGAAACAAACCAACATAGAAAAATAAACATAGAATGCCCACCCATGTAACACCCTGGCCTAACCAAAATAGAGAACTAAAAAACCCTCTCTATGGCCAGGGCGTTACAGATATAGGAAGCGGATTCGAGATTTAATTTTGGATTGGAGATGCTTAATGTGAGTCTGGATGGAGAGTTTACAGTCTAGCCAGACACCTAGGTATTTTTAGTTGTCCACGTATTCTAAGTCAGAGCCGTCCAGAGTAGTGATGCTGGACGGGCGAGCAGCTATTCGATTGAATAGCATGCATTTAGTTTTACTTGCGTTTAAGAGCAGTTGGAGGCTACGGAAGGAGAGTTGTATGGCATTGAAGCTCGTCTGGAGGTTAGTTAACACAGTGTCCAAAGAGGGGCTAGAAGTATACAGAATGGTCTCGTCTGCGTAGAGGTGGTTCAGAGAATCACCAGCAGCAAGAGCAACATCATTGATGTATACAGAGAAGACAGTCGGCCCGAGAATTGAACCCTGTGGCACCCCCATAGAGACTGCCATCGGTCCGGACAACAGGCCCTCCGATTTGACACACTGAACTCTATCAGAGAAGTAGTTGGTAAACCAGACGAGGCAATCATTTGAGAAACCAAGGCTGTTGAGTCTGCCAATAAGAATGTGGTGATTGACAGAGTCGAAAGCCTTGGCCAGGTCGATGAATACGGTTGCACAGTAATGTCTCTAATCAATGGCGGTTATGATGTCGTTTAGGACCTTGAGCGTGGCTTAGGTGCACCCATGACCAGCTCTGAAACCAGATTGCATAGCGGAGAAGGTACGGAGGGATTCATAATGGTCAGGAATCTGTTTGTTAACTTGGCTTTCGAAGGAAGACCTTAGAAAGACAGGGTAGGATAGATATAGGTCTGTAACAGTTTGGGTCTAGAGTGTCACCCCCTTTGAAGAGGAGGTTGACCGCGGCAGCTTTCCAATCTTTGGGAATCTCAGACAATACGAAAGAGAAGTTGTACAGGCTAGGAATAGGGGTTGCAACAATTTTGGCAGATAATTTTAGAAAGAGAGGGTCCAGATTGTCTAGCCCGGCTGATTTGTATGGGCCCAGATTTTGCAGCTCTTTCAGAACATCAGCATTCTGGATTTGGGTGAAGGAGAAATGGTGGGCGCTTTGGCGAGTTGCTGTGGAGGGTGCCGGGCAGTTGACCGGGGTAGGGGTAGCCAGGTGGAAAGCATGGCCAGCTGTAGAGAAATGCTTGTTGAAATTCTCAATTATAGTGGACTTATCGGTGGTAACAGTGTTTCCTAGCCTCAGAGCAGTGGGCAGCTTGGAGGAGATGCTCTTATTCTCCATGGACTTTACAGTGTCCCAAAACTTTTTTGAGTTAGTACTACAGGATGCAAATTTCTGTTTGAAAAATGTAGCCTTAGCTTTCCTAACTGCCTGTGTATATTTGTTCCTAACTTCCCTGAAAAGTTGCATATCACGGGGGCAATTCGATGCTAATGCAGAACGCCACAGGATGTTTTTGTGCTGGTCAAGGGCAGACAAGTCTGGAGTGAACCAAGGACTATATATATTCCTAGTTCAACATTTTTTTAATGGGCATGCTTATTTAAGATGGTGAGGAAAGCACTTTTAAAGAATAGCCAGGCATCCTCTATTGACGGGATGAGGTCAATATCCTTCCAGGATACCCGGTCAGGTTGATTAGAAAGGCCTGCTCGCTGAAGTGTTTTAGGGAGTGTTTGACAGTGATGAGGGGTGGTCGTTTGGTTGAAGACAGCAGAGGTGTATTTGGAGGGCGAGTTAGTTAGGATGACATCTATGAGGGTGCCCGTGTTTACGGATTTGGGGTTTTACCTGGTAGGTTCATTGATAATTTGTGTGAGATTGAGGGCATCAAGCTTAGATTGTAGGATGGCCGGGTTGTTAAGCATGTCCCAGTTTAGGTCACCTAGTAGCACGAGCTCAGACGATAGATGGGGGGCAATCAATTCACATATGGTATCGAGGGCACAGCTGGGGGCAGAGGGTGGTCTATTGCAAGTGGCAACAGTAAGAGACTTGTTTCTGGAAAGGTGCATTTTTAGAAGTAGAAGCTCGAATTGTTTGGGTACAGACTTGGATAGTAACACAGACCTCTGCAGGCTATCTTTGCAGTAGATTGCAACACCGCCCCCTTTGGCAGTTCTATCTTGGCGGAAAATGTTATAGTTAGCGATGGAGATATCAGGGTTTTTGGTGGTTTTCCTAAGCCAGGATTCAGACACGGCTAAGACATCCGGGTTGGCAGAGTGTGCTAAAGCAGTGAGTAAAACAAACTTAGGGAGTAGGCTTCTAATGTTAACATGCATGAAACCAAGGCTTTTACGGTTACAGTAGTCAACAAATGAGAGCACCTGGGGAGTGGGAGTGGAGCTAGGCACTGCAGGGCCTGGATTAACCTCCACATCACCAGAGGAGAAGTAGGATAAGGGTAAGGATAAAGGCTGTAAGAACTGGTCTTCTAGTAAGTTCGGAACAGAGAGTAAAAGGAGCAGGTTTCTGGGCGCGGTAGAATAGATTCAAGGCATAATGTACAGACAAAGGTTTGGTAGGATGTGAATACTGTGGAGGTAAACCTATGCATTGAGTGACGATGAGCGAGATATTGTCTCAAGAAACATAATTTAAACCAGGTGAGGTCACTGCATGTGTGGGAGGTGGAACTAAAGTGTTAAGGCGTATTGAGCAGGCCTAGGAGCTCTACAATGAAATAAGGTAATAATTACTAACCAAAACAGCAATGGACAAGGCATATTGACATTAGGAAGAGGCATGCAAAGCCAAGTGAACATATGGGTCCAGTGAGTGGTTGGGCTGACTGGGGACACAGCGATTCAGACAGTTAGCAGGCCGATGCTAACAAGCTAACAGTTAGTAGGCCGGGGCTAAACAAGCTAGCAGTTAGCAGACCGGGGCTGGCAAGCTAGCAGTTAGCAGACCGGGTTAGCAAGCAAGCAGTTAGCAGACCAGGGCTAGCAGTTAGCAGACCGGGGCAGGCAAGCTAGCAGTTAGCAGACCGGGGCAAGCAAGCTAGCAGTTAGCAGACCGGGGCTAGCAAGTTAGCCTTTGGGGGACGTCACGATGGGGGTAAGTCTGTTTTTGCCTCTTCGTGCGGTGGCGTCGATAGACCAGTCGTGGAATTAGTAGGGTTCCAAGTAGCTCTAGGTAGCTAGCAGGCCGCGGTTAGCAGAATGGGCCTTCAGCGGATGTCGCACCTGAGGGGCCTGTTGGAATCCTTGGGCAGATTATGTCGGTATTCCAGTCGTAGAGGATCGGCGGGGTTCCGTGCCCCATACCGGCAGTAGAAGGGGTCTGTATATTGTAGCCCAGGAGTGGGCTTCGGTGGTAGTCCAGATGAAAATGTTCAGAGTTTGCGGTAGGAATCCGGGGATATGGGGGAAAAATAAATATATATATAGGTCCGTTATGCTCTGGTTTGAGTCACGTTGTTCGAACTGGCGAGAGCTTGCCGAGCTAAAGGTTAGCTGATTGATAGCTGGTAGGTAGTTAGCTGAATAACTTCAGTTGAGGGATTCCAGATCTGAAGTAAATAGAAATACTTTAGAAAAAAACAGATCCACGCCACATTGGGTGAGGCGGGTTGCAGGAGAGAATTTTGAAGTTGAGGTTTAGGAAAATATTTTAAAAGGATATGTGAAGAAAAAGATGTAAGAAGATATATTCAAGGGACACGACAAGACAAAGACGTCTGACTGCTACGCCATCTTGGATACGATATGATAATGATAAGAACAGAGACAGTAGTTCTACACAGTGATCTGAAGACATGGGGAATGGGAGACTTGATAAGAACAGAGAGACAGTAGTTCTACACAGTGATCTGAAGACATGGGGAATGGGAGACTTGATAAGAACAGAGAGACAGTAGTTCTACACAGTGATCTGAAGACATGGGGAATGGGAGACTTGATAAGAACAGAGAGACAGTAGTTCTGGGCAGTGATCTGAAGACATGGGGAATGGGAGACTTGATAAGAACAGAGAGACAGTAGTTCTGGGCAGTGATCTGAAGACATGGGGAATGGGAGACTTGAAAAGAACAGAGAGACAGTAGTTCTGGGCAGTGATCTGAAGACATGGGGAATGGGAGGAAGTAGATAGGCTGGTAGTACATTTAATGTTAGAGGTTACATTAAATGTACCAAGATGTAATTGTAAACTCAGCAAAGAAAGAAACGTCCCTTTTTCAGGACCCTATTTTTTAAAGATAATTCGTAAAAATCCAAATAACTTCACAGGTCTTCATTGTAAAGGGTTTGAACACTGTTGCCCATGCTTGTTCAATGAACCATAAACACTTAATGAACATACACCTGTGGAACGGTCCTTAAGACACTAACAGCTTACAGACCGTAGGCAATTAAGGTCACAGTTATGAAAACTTAGGACACTAAAGTGACCTTTCTAGTGACTCTGAAAAACACCAAAAGAAAGATGCCCAGGGTCCCTGCTCATCTGCGTGAACGTGCCTTAGGCATGCTGCAAGGAGGCATGAGGACTGTAGTTGTGGCCAGGGCAATAAATTGCAATGTCCGTACTGTGAGATGCCTAAGACAGCGCTACAGGGAGACAGGACGGACAGCTGATCGCCCTCGCAATGGCAGACCACGTGTAACAACACCTGCACAGGATCGGTACATCCGAACATCACACCTGCGGGACAGGTACAGGATAGCAACAACAGCTGCCCGAGTTACACCAGGAATGCACAATCCCTCCATCAGTGCTCAGACTGTCCGCAATAGGCTGAGAGAGGCTGGACTGAGGGCTTGTAGGCCTGTTGTAAGGCAGGTCCTCACCAGACATCAACGGTAACAACGTCGCCTATGGGCACAAACCCACCTTCGCTGGACCAGACAGGACTGGCAAAAGTGCTCTTCACTGACGAGTCACGGTTTTGTCTTACATGGGGTGATGGTCGGATTTGTGTTTATCGTCGAAGGAATGAGCGTTACACCGAGGCCTGTACTCTGGAGTGGGATCGATTTGGAGGTGGAGCATCATCGTGTCACAGCATCATCGGACTGAGCTTGTTGTCATTGCAGGCAATCTCAACACTGTGTGTTACAGGGAAGAAATCCTCCTCTCTCATGTGGTATCCTTCCTGCTCGCGCATCCTGACATGACCTCCAGCACGACAATGCCACCAGCCATACTGCTCGTTCTGTGCGTGATTTCCTGCAAGACAGGAATGTCAGTGTTCTGCCATGGCCAGCAAAGAGCCCGGATCTCAATCCCATTGAGCACGCCTGGGACCTGTTGGATCGGAGGGTGAGGGCTAGGGCCATTCCCCCCAGAAATGTCCGGGAACTTGCAGGTGCCTTGGTGGAAGACTGGGGTAACATCTCACAGCAAGAACTGGAAAATCTGGTGCAGTTCATGAGGAGGAGATGCACTGCAGCACTTAATGCATCTGGTGGCCACACCAGATACTGACTGTTACTTTTGATTTTGTCCCCCCCCCTTTGTTCAGGGACACATTTTTCCATTTCTGTTAGTCACATGTCTGTGGAACTTGTTCAGTTTATGTCTCAGTTGTTGAATCTTGTTATGGTCATACAAATATTTACATATGTTAAGTTTGCTGAAAATAAAGGCAGTTGACAGTGAGAGGATGTTTCTTTTTTTGCTAAGTTTATGTTCATCAATAGGAAAATCTGGCAGTGTTTTCTATTTCCTGGAAAGTTTCTGTCTAGGAGATAATGGATTTTCATTAGATAGCGACGATATACTCTTTTAGCCACTCTTTTTTTTTTTTTAATTGGTCCAACATTGACCAACTGGATTCATGGCTGGCTACTCCGAAGGGGCCAACCCAGCCAATTATCCTCTAGCTAGATGTGGAATATCTGTCACTCCAGTGAGCTGAACATATGGGGAGTGGTAGAGTCAGTCGGCATAGACAGGCTGGTGGGACATATGTGGAATGGTAGAGGCAGAAGAGATAGACAGGCTAGTGGGACATATGTGGAATGGTAGAGGCAGAAGGCATAGACAGCCTGGTGGTACATTATTTGTTAAAGGTTACTGTACGTAGGTTGCATTCCAAATAGCACCCTATTCCATATAACCCAGCCTGACGTGCCATATAACCCAGCCAGGCCTGCCATATAACCCAGCCAGACATGCCATATAACCCAGCCAGACGTGCCATATAACCCAGCCAGACGTGCCATATAACCCAGCCAGATGTGCCATATAACCCAGCCAGGCGTGCCATATAACCCGGCCAGACGTGCCATATAACCCAGCCAGGCGTGCCATATAACCCGGCCAGGCGTGCCATATAACCCAGACAGACATGCCAAATAACCCAGACAGATATGCCATATAACCCAGCCAGGCCTGCCATGTAACCCAGCCAGGCCTGCCATGTAACCCAGCCAGGCCTGCCATGTAACCCAGCCAGGCGTGCCATGTAATCCAGCCAGGCCTGCCATGTAATCCAGCCAGGCCTGCCATGTAACCCAGCCAGGCCTGCCATGTAACCCAGCCAGGACTGCCATGTAACCCAGCCAGGTTTGCCATATAACCCAGACAGGCCTGCCATGTAACCCAGCCAGGCGTGCCATGTAATCCAGCCAGGCCTGCCATGTAATCCAGCCAGTTCTGCCATGTAACCCAGCCAGGCCTGCCATGTAACCCAGCCAGGCCTGCCATGTAACCCAGCCAGGCCTGCCATGTAACCCAGCCAGGCCTGCCATGTAACCAAGCCAGGCATGCCATATAACCCAGACAGACTTGCCAAATAACCCAGACAGATATGCCATGTAACCCAGCCAGGCATGCCATATAACCCAGACAGATATGCCATATAACCCAGACAGATATGCCATATAACCCAGCCAGACGTGTTCTGCTGCCTATTGTAGTTTTGTGGTATAGACAGTGTTCTTGTCACGACTTCCACCGAAGTTGGTTCCTCTCCTTGTTCGGGCGGCGGTCGGCGTCGCCGGTCTTCTAGCCATCATCGATCCACTTTTCATTTTCCATTTGTTTTGTCTTGTCTTCCCACACATTTGGTTTCAATTCCATCATTACATGTTGCGTATTTAACCCTCTGTTTCCCCCAATGTACTTGTCCGGAATTGTTTATTGTAAGTGCGTGTGCACGTTTATTCTGGTGTGCGACAGGTTTTGTACCCATTTATTGTTTGTTCTTGTTCTGGTGGTTTTTATTATTAAACTGCTCCGTTGTAAACCCAGAGTTTGCTCTCCTGTGCCTGACTTCTCTGCCGCCAGTACGCAGCCCTTACAGTTCTGCCTAATGTAGTGCTGTGGTATAGACAGTGAAAAATGAACAGTAAACATTACACTCACAGAAGTTCCAAAAGAATAAAGACATTACAAATGTCATATTATGTCTATATACAGTGTTGTAACAATGTGCAAATGGTTAAAGTATAAAAGGGAAAATAAATAAACAATCTACTGCAGAGAAAACCTGCAGAGTTCTGTCATACTACCCAGTTCTGTGCCCAAACAATTCGAGCTTGTACTTTTAAAAATCCACCTTTCCATAAATAAGTCTCTCACCGTTGCCACTTCTTATAGACCCTCCTCAGCCCCTAGCTGTGCCCTGGACAGCATATGTGAATTAATCGCCCCCCATCTATCTTCAGAGTGCATACTGTTAGGTGACCTAAACTGGGACATGCTTAACACCCCGGCCGTCCTACAATCTAAGCTTGATGCCCTCAATCTCACACAAATTATCAATAAACCTACCAGGTACAACCCCAAATCCGTAACCATGGGCACCCTCATAGATATCATCCTGACCAACTTGCCCTCTAAATACACCACTGCTTTCTTCTACCAGGATCTCAGCGATCATTGCCTGCGTGCGTAATGGGTCCGCGGTCAAACGACCACCCCTCATCACTGTTAAACGCTCCCTTAAACACTTCAGCGAGCAGGCCTTTCTAATCGACCTGGTCCGGGTATCCTGGAAGGAGATTGACCTCATCCCATCAGTAGAGGATGCCTGGTTGCTCTTTATAAGTGCCTTCCTCACCATCTTAAATAAGCATGCCCCATTCAAAAAATGTTGAACTAGGAATAGGTATAGTCCTTGGTTCACTCCAGACCTGTCTGCCCTTGACCAGCACAAAAACATCCTGTGGCGTTCTGCATTAGCATCAAATAGCCCCCACGATATGAAACTTTTCAGGGAAGTCAGGAACCAATATACATAGGCAGTTAGGAAAGCTAAGGCTAGCTTTTTCAAACAGAAATTTGCATCCTGTAGCACTAATTCCAAAAAGTTTTGGGACACTAAAGTCCATGGAGAATAAGAACACCTCCTCACAGCTGCCCACTGCACTGAGGCTAGGAAACATTGTCACCACCGATTAAATCTACGATAATCGGTCATTTCAATAAGCATTTCTCTACAGCTGGCCATGCTTTCCACCTGGCCACCCCTACCCCGGTCAACAGCTCAGCACCCCCTGCAGCAACTTGTCCAAGCCCCCCCCCCCCCCAGCTTCTCCTTCACCCAAATCCATTCAGCTGATGTTCTGAAAGAGCTGCAAAATCTAGACCCCTACAAATCAGCTGGGCTAGACAATCTGGACCCTCTCTTTCTAAAATTATCCGCCAAAATTGTTTCAACCCCTAATACTAGCCTGTTCAACCTCTCTTTTGTATCATCTGAGATTCCCAAAGATTGGAAAGCTGCCGCGGTCATCCCCCTCTTCAAAGGGGGAGACACTCTAGACCCAAACTGCTACAGATCTATATCCATCCTGCCCTGCCTTTGTAAAATCTTCGAAAGCCAAGTCAACAAACAGATCACCAACCATTTCGAATCCCACCGTACCTTCTCCACTATGCAATATGGTTTCCGAGCTGGTCATGGGTGCACCTCAGCCACGCTCAAGGTCCTAAACGACATCATAACCGCCATCGATAAAATACATTACTGTGCAGCTGTATTCATTGACCTGGCCAAGGCTTTCGACTCTGTAAATCACCACATCCTCATCGGCAGACTTAATAGCCTTGGTTTCTCAAATGACTGCCTCGCCTGGTTCACCAACTACTTCTCAGCTAGAGTTCAGTGTGTCAAATCGGAGTTCCTGTTGACCGGACCTCTGGCAGGCTCTATGGGGGTGCCACAGGGTTCAATTCTCGGGCCGACTCTTCACCGCTGCTGGTGATTCTCTGATCCACCTCTACGCAGACGACACCATTCTGTATACATCTGGCCGTACTTTGGTCACTGTGCTAACAAACCTCCAAACGAGCTTCAATGCCATACAACTCTCCTTCCGTTGCCTAGAACTGCTTTTAAATGCTAGTAAAACTAAGTGCATGCCCTTCAATCGATTGCTACCCGCACCCTTCCGCCCGATGAGCATCACTACTCTGGACTTTTCTGACTTAGAATATGTGGAGAACTACAAATACCTAGGTGTCTGGTTAGACTGTAAACTCTCCTTCCAGACTCACGTTAAGCATCTCCAATCCAAAATTAAATCTAGAATCGGTTTCCTATTTCACAACAAAGCATCCTTCACTCATGCTGCCAAACATAACCTCGTAAAACTGACTATCCTACCGATCCTTGACTTCGGCGATGTAATTTACAAAATAGCCTCCAACACTCTACTCAGCAAACTGGATGTAGTCTATCACAGTTTCATCAATTTTGACACCAAAGCCCCATATACTACCCATAATAGCAACCTGTATGCTCTCGTTGGCTAGCCCTCACTACATATTCGTTGCCAAACCCACTGTCTCCAGGTCATCTATAAGTCTCTGCTAGGTAAAGCCCCGCCTTATCTCAGCTCACTGGTCACCATAAGAACACCCACACATAGCACGCATTCCAGCAGGTATATTTCACTGGTCATTCCCAAAGCCAACACTTCCTTTGGCTGCATTTCCTTTCACTTCTCTGCTGCCAAAGACTGGAAGAAATTGCAAAAAAAAATTGTATCTAATTTTACTGCTTGTATCAGTTACTTGATGTGGAATAGAGTTGTATGTAGAGTTATTAAAGTGACATAGATGACAACAGAGAGTAGCAGTGGTGTAAAGAGGGGTTGGGGCACTGCAAATAGTCAATAGTCTGGGTAGCCATTTGACTAGATGTTCAGGAGTCTTATGGCTTGGGGGTCAAAGCTGTTTAGAAGCTTATTATACCTAGACTTGGCACTCCGGTACCACTTGCCATGCGGTAGCTGAGAGAACAGTCTATGACTAGGGTGGCTGGAGTCTTTGACAATTTTTAGGGCCTTCCTCTGACGCCGCCTGGTATAGAGGTCCTGGGTGGCAGGAAGCTTGGCTCTAGTGATGTACTGGGCCGTTCGCACTACCCCCTGTAGTGCCTTGCGGTCGTAGGCCGAGCATACCAGGCAGTGATGTAACCATTCAGGATGCTCTCGATGGTGCAGCTGTGGAACCTTTTGAGGATCTGAGGACCCATGCCAAATCTTTTCAGTCTCCTCAAGGAGAATAGGTTTTGTCGTGCCATCTTCACGACTGTCTTGGTGTGCTTGTACCATTAGTACCAGTTAGTTCATAGGTGATGTGGACACCAAGGAACTTGAAGCTCTCAACCTGCCACACTACAGCCCTGTCGATGAGAATGGGGGCGTGCTCAGTCCTCTTTTTCCTGTAGTCCACAATCATCTCCTTAGTCTTGATCACGTTGAGGGAGAGGTTGTTGTCCTGGCACCACACAGCCTGGTCTCTGACCTCCTCCCTATAGGCTGTCTCAACGTTGTCGGTCATAAAAAGGGCATGGAGGATGTTAGAAAATAGAGGGGAGGAGTTATTCCTATGCCTGGGCAATGTAGGTGGTCAAGTGATCCACACTCGCTTGTTTACATACACTTAGGTTGGAGTCATTAAAACTCGTTTTTCAACCACTCCACAAATTTCTTATTAACAAACTATAGTTTTGTCAAGTCGGTTAGGACATCTACCTTGTGCATGACACAAGTAATTTTTCCAACAATTGTTGACAGACAGATTATTTCACTTATAATTCACTGTATCAAAATTCTAGTGGGTCAGAAGTTTACATACGTTAAGTTGACTGTGCCTTTAAACAGCTTGGAAAATTCCAGAAAACTATGTCATGGCTTTAGAAGCTTCTGATAGGCTAATTGACATCATTTGAGTCAATTGGAGGTGTACCTGTGGATGTATTTCAAGGCCTACCTTCAAACTCAGTGCCTCTTTGCTTGACATCATGGGAAAATCAAAAGTAATCAGCCAAGGCCTCGGAAAACAAATTGTTGACCTCCACAAGTCTGGTTCATCTTTGGGAGTAATTTCAAAACGCCTGAAGGTACCACGTTGATCTGTACAAACAATAGTACGCAAGTATAAACACCATGGGACCACGCAGCCGTCATACCGCTCAGGAAGGAGATGCGTTCTGTCTCCTAGAAATGAACGTACTTTGGTGCGAAAGTGCAAATCAATCCCAGAACAACAGCAAAGGAAATGGTGAAGATGCTGAAGGAAACGGGTACAAAAGTATCTATATCCACAGTAAAACAAGTCCTATATCGACATAACCTGAAAGGCCGCTCAGCAAGAAAGAAGCCACTGCTCCAAAACCGCCATAAAAAAGCCAGACTACGGTTTGCAACTGCACATGGGAACAAAGATCGTACTTTTTGGAGAAATGTCCTCTGGTCTGTTGAAAGAATTAACAGGGGGAGGCTTGCAAGCCGAAGAACACCATCCCAACTGTGAAGCACGGGGGTGGCAGTATCATGTTGTGGGGTGCTTTGCTGCAGGAGGGACTGGGGCATTTCTCAAAATAGATGGCATCATGAGGGAAGAAAATTATGTGGATATATTGAAGCAACATCTCAAGACATGAGTCAGGAAGTTAAAGCTTGGTCGTAAATGACTCTTCCACATGGACAATGACCCCAAGCATACTTCCAAAGTTGTGGCAAAATGGCTTAAGGACAACAAAGTCAAGGTATTGGAGTGATCATCACAAAGCCCTGACCTCTATCCTATAGAAAATGCGTGGGCAGAACTGAAAAAGCGTGTGCGAGCAAGAAGGCCTACAAACCTGCCTCAGTCAGGAGGAATGGGCCAATATTCACCCAACTTATTATGGGAAGCTTGTGGAAGGCTACCCAAAACGTTTGACCCAAGTTAAACAATTTAAAGGCAAGGCTACCAAATACTAATTGAGTGTTTGTAAACTTCTGACCCACTGGGAATGTGATGAAAGAAATAAAAGCTGAAATAAATCATTCTCTGTACTATTATTCTGACATTTCACATTCTTAAAATAAAGTGGTGATCCTAACTGACCTAAGACAGGGAATTTTTACTATGATTAAATATCAGGAATTGTGAAAAACTGAGTTTAAATGTATTTGGCTAAGGTGTATGTAAACTTCCGACTTCAACTGTTTCCGTATATCTATTCTGTATATCTATATCTAATCTGTATATCTATATCTCTCCCTCCCTCCATCCTCTCCAGACCCAGAGCCAGTGACAGGGGACATGGAGTCAGCCATGGCTGTGGAGCTCAACCCCTGGGTGGACTATGAGTTCAGGGTGGTGGCCAGTAATGCTATTGGAACAGGAGACCCCAGTACCCCATCCCGGGGGGTCCGGACTAAAGAAGCAGGTAACTCCTCGGTCTGTGTGTGTTTCCTACTTAGCTTAACTCCCACTAAAACGACCGTCTTACTTTCAACGGTATCTTAATGATCCCCTTAAAGAAGGCTACAAACATATTGACAACAATGTAGAATATACACTACCAGACCAAATGTATGTGGACACCTGCTCATCAAACATCTCATTCCAAAATCATGGGCATTAATATGGAGTTGGTCCCTCCTTTGCTGCTATAACAACCTCCACTCTTCTGGGAAGGATTTCCACTAGATGTTGGAACATTGCTGAGGGGACTTGCTTTGATTCAGCCACAAGGGCATTAGTGAGGTCGGACACTGATGTTGGGCGATTAGGCCTGGCTTGCTGTCGGCGTTCCAATTCATCCCAAAGGTGTTCGATGGGGTTGAGTTCAGTGCTCTGTGCAGACCAGTCAAGTTCTTCCACACTGATCTCGACAAACCATGTCTGTATGGACCTCACTTTGTCCACGGGGGCATTGTCATGCTGAAACAGGAAAGGTCCTTCCCTGAACTGTTGCCACAAAGTTGGAAGCACAGAATTGTCTAGAATGTCAGTGCATTGCTTGCTGTTTGGGGTTTTAGGCTGGGTTTCTGTATAGCACTTTGTGACACTTTGTGACATAGGGCTTTATAAATACTTTTGATTGATTTGATTTTATGCTATTGCGTTAAGATTTCCCTTCACTTGAACTAAGGGGCCCGAACCATGAAAAATAGCCCCAGACCATTATTCCTCCACCAAACTTTACAGTTGGCACTATGCATGAAACCCATCAGTCGGACTGCCAGACGAACGCGTTTCCACTGTTCCAGAGGTCAATGGCGGCGAGATTTACACCACTCCAGCCGACGCTTGGCATTGCACATGGTGATCTTAGGCTTGTGTGCTGCTGCTTGAACATGGAATCCCATGTCATGAAGCTCCCGATGAACAGTTATTGTGCTGACGTTGCTTCCAGAGGCAGTTTGGAACTCGGTAGTGAGTGTTGCAACCGAGGACAGATGTTTTTTACGCTACGTGCTTCAGCACTCGGCGATCCCGTTCTGTGAGCTTGTGTGGCCTACCACTTCGCGGCTGAGCCGTTGTTGCTCCAAGACATTTCCACTTCAAAATAACAGTTGACCGGGGCAGCTCTAGCAGGGCCGAAAATTTGACTAGATGACTTATTGGAAAGGTGGCGTTGAAAGTCAATTTGACTAACTGACTTGATTGAAACGTTGAAAGTCACTGAGATCTTCAGTATGGGCCATTCTAGTGCCAATATTTGTCTATGGCGATGGCATGGCTGTGTGCTTGATTTGGTATGCCTGTCAGCAACGGGTGTGCCTGAAAAAGCCAAATCTACTCATTTGAAGGGGTGTCCTCATACTGCTGTATATATAGTGTATGAAGGGGTGTCCTCATACTGCTGTATATATAGTGTATGAAGGGGTGTCCACATACTGCTGTATATATAGTGTATGAAGGGGTGTCCTCATACTGCTGTATATATAGAGTATGAAGGGGTGTCCTCATACTGCTGTATATATAGAGTATGAAGGGGTGTCTTCATACTGCTGTATATATAGAGTATGAAGGGGTGTCTTCATACTGCTGTATATATATAGTGTATGAAGGGGTGTCCTCATACTGCTGTATATATAGAGTATGAAGGGGTGTCCTCATACTGCTGTATATATAGAGTATGAAGGGGTGTCCTCATACTGCTGTATATAGAGTGTATGAAGGGGTGTCCATACTGCTGTATATATAGTGTATGAAGGGGTGTCCACATACTGCTGTATATATAGTGAATGAAGGGGTGTCCTCATACTGCTGTATATATATAGTGGATGAAGGGGTGTCCACATACTGCTGTATATATAGTGGATGAAGGAGTGTCCTCATACTGCTGTATATATAGTGTATGAAGGGGTGTCCACATACTGCTGTATATATAGTGAATGAAGGGGTGTCCTCATACTGCTGTATATATAGTGTATGAAGGGGTGTCCTCATACTGCTGTATATATAGTGTATGAAGGGGTGTCCTCATACTGCTGTATATATAGTGTATGAAGGGGTGTCCACATACTGCTGTATATATAGTGTATGAAGGGGTGTCCTCATACTGCTGTATATGTTGAAGGGGTGTCCACATACTGCTGTATATATAGTGTATGAAGGGGTGTCCTCATACTGCTGTATATATAGTATATGTTGAAGGGGTGTCCTCATACTGCTGTATCTATAGTGTATGAAGGGCTGTCCATACTGCTGTATATATAGTGTATGAAGGGGTGTCCTCATACTGCTGTATATATAGTGTATGAAGGGCTGTCCATACTGCTGTATATATAGTGTATGAAGGGGTGTCCTCATACTGCTGTATATATAGTGTATGAAGGGGTGCCCTCATACTGCTGTATATATAGTGTATGAAGGGGTGTCCTCATACTGCTGTATATATAGTATATGTTGAAGGGGTGTCCTCATACTGCTGTATATATAGTGTATGAAGGGGTGTCCTCATACTGCTGTATATATAGTGTATGAAGGGGTGTCCACATACTGCTGTATATATAGAGTATGAAGGGGTGTCCTCATATTGCTGTATATATAGTGTATGAAGGGGTGTCCTCATACTGCTGTATATATAGAGTATGAAGGGGTGTCCTCATACTGCTGTATATATAGTGTATGAAGGGGTGTCCACATACTGCTGTATATATAGTGTATGAAGGGGTGTCCTCATACTGCTGTATATATAGTGGATGAAGGGGTGTCCATACTGCTGTATATATAGTGTATGAAGGGGTGTCCTCATACTGCTGTATATATAGTGTATGAAGGGGTGTCCTCATACTGCTGGTGATGTATTGTATAATGTAGCCGTCTGTATCAGGTGATTTTAAATAACAGGCCCAACTTGTGCTCCAAAACATCTCTCCCATGTTCCTCTCTTTCCTTGATTTTGTAATATTTAATTAGACTTTTTTTGTGCTGTTTTGTATTTGACAACAAACAAAAACATACATAGACAAAAAAAAGAGCAAGTGTGGTGTCATTCATGTTTGTGGAAATGTTTGAATGTTTTTTTTAATTGTTTTTGTCTAACCTCCCATATAGTTATTTATGGTTTTTGTTGTGTGTGTCAAACGGCAGCCAATCATCGATCAACATGTGAGCAGAATAAGACCCTGGGTATTTATTGTAAAGGAACATTGAGATCACAGTTCACTTTTACCACCCTGTGAAGTTAATCGCAACTTATTTCATGTGTAGTCTCATAAACTGCATGGTTTCCTGAGTCGTAGTGGGAGGACCACACATCAAGTGACTACACGTTTACTTTGCTTTGATGGTTATTATATTCATATTTGCTCATAAAGGCGTTTACACCACTATTTCTCGCATAATTAATATATGTATTTTTGTTCTGTCCTGCAGTCCCCTCGGTGGCCCCAGCTAACGTCAGTGGAGGGAACGGCCGCAGGCATGAACTGGTCATCTCATGGGAGGTAAAGGCCTGTTTTAACCTCTACGCATAGTCTTAAACCACCCTGTCCAACTTCAACCACACTCCACAACAACACTGTCCTAGCAAACTAGTTTTCAGCAAGTCATGACACCAGCCATCCCAAATTGTTCTGAAATCATTTCTGTAGTTAAAAACAGATAGCAGATTAGCATTCCTGCAACATTATTTTGTTGAAATATAATTTGATCTCTGAGATTAAGCTAATTTGATTGCACCCAAATTGGCCATTTGAATTTAGAGGATTCATATAATTTCCAATAAATATAGGACCCAACATCTGATATGGACTAAACGTTTTTTTTCTAACAATCAAACCCACACCACACGTCTAAAAAAGAAAAACTGGAGCTGCTCCATCTAGTGGTCAAAACATGGTAATGTCAGAATGTAGGATGGGACATACAGGATACAGTTGAAGTCAGAAGTTTACATACACTTAGGTTGGAGTCATTAAAACTCGTTTTTCAAACAATCCACAAATTTATTGTTAACAAACTATAGTTTTGGCAAGTCGGTTAGGACATCTACTTTGTGCAAGACACAAGTCATTTTTCCAACAATTGTTTACAGACAGATTATTTCACTTATAATACACTGTATCAAATCAAAGTTTATAACAGGTGTAGACCTTACAGTGAAATGCTTACTTACTGGCTCTAACCAATAGTGCAAAACAAAGGTGTGTGTGTGTGTGTGTGTGTGTGTGTGTGTGTGGGGGGGGGGGGGGGGGTAAGTAAAGAAATAAAACAACAGTAAAAAGACATTTGAAAATAAGAGTAGCAAGGCTACATACAGACACAGGTTAGTCAGGCTGATTGAGGTAGTATGAACATGAATGTATAGTTAAAGTGACACTGCATATATGATAAACAGAGAGTAGCAGCAGCGTAAAAGAGGGGTGGGGGGGCACACAATGCAAATGGTCCTGGTAACCATTTGGTTACCTGTTCAGGAGTTTTATGGCTTGGGGGCAAAAACTGTTGAGAAGCCTTTTTGTCCTAGACTTGGCACTCCGGTACCACTTGCCATGCTGTAGTAGAGAGAACAGTTTATGACTGGGGTGGCTGGGGTCTTTAACAATTTTTAGGGCCTTCCTCTGACACCGCCTGGTGTAGAGGTCCTGGATGGCAGGCAGTTTAGCCCCAGTGATGTACTGGGCCGTACACACTACCTTTTGTAGTTCCTTGCGGTCAGAGGCCGAGCAGTTGCCGTACCAGGCAGTGATGCAACCAGTCAGGATGCTCTCGACGGTGCAGCTGTAGAACTTTTTGAGGATCTCAGGACCCATGCCAAATCTTTTTAGTTTCCTGAAGGGAATAGGCTTTGTCGTGCCCTCTTCATGACTGTCTTGGTGTGTTTGGACCATTCTAGTTTGTTGTTGATGTGGACACCAAGGAATTTGAAGCTCTCAACCTGCTCCACTACAGCCCTGTCGATGAGAATCACAATTCCAGTGGGTCAGAAGTTTACATACACTAAGTTGACTATGCCTTTAAACAGCTTGGAAAATTCCAGAAAATAATGTCATGGCTTTAGAAGTTTCTGACAGGCTAATTTACATAATTTGAGTCAATTGGAGGTGTATCTGTGGATGTATTTCAAGGCCTACCTTCAAACTCGGTGCCTCTTTGCTTGACATCATGGGAAAATCAAAAGAAATCAGCCAAGACCTCAGAAAGAAAAATTGTAGACCTTCACAAGTCTGGTTCATCCTTGGGAGCAATTTTCAAACGCCTGAAAGTACCACGTTCATCTGTACAAACAATAGTACGCAAGTATAAACACCATAGGACCACGCAGCCGTCATACCGCTCAGGAAGGAGATGCATTCTGCCTCCTAGGGATGAATGTACTTTGGTGCGAAAAGTGCAAATCCTTCCCAGAACAACAGCAAATTACCTTGTGAAGATGCTGGAGGAAACAGGTACAAATGTATTTATATCCACAGTAAAACAAGTCCTATATCGACATAACCTGAAAGGCCCCTCAGCAAGGAAGAAGTCACTGCTCCAAAACCGCCATAAAATAGCCAGACTACGGTTTGCAACTGCACATGGGGACAAAGATCGTACTTTTTGGAGAAATGTCCTCTGGTCTGATGAAACAAAAATAGAACTGTTTGGCCATAATCACCATCGTTATGTTTGGAGATAAAAGGGAGAGGCTTGCAATCCAAAGAACACCATCCCAACCGTGAAGCACGGGGGTGGCAGCATCATGTTGTGGGGGTGCTTTGCTGCAGGAGGGACTGGTGCACTTCACAAAATAGATGGCATCATGAGGTAGGAAAATGATGTGTATATATTGAAGAAACATCTCAACACATCAGTCAGGAAGTTAAAGCTTGGTTGCAAATGGGTCTTCGAAATGGACAATGACCCCAAGCATACTTCCAAAGTTGTGGCAAAATGGCTTAAGGACAACAAAGTCAAGATATTGGAGTGATCATCACAAAGCCCTGACCTCTATCCTATAGAACATTTGTGGGCAGAACTGAAAAGCGTGTGCGAGCAAGGAGGCCTACAAACCTGACTCAGCTACACCAGCTCTGTCAGGAGGAATGGGCCAAAATCCACCCAACTTATTGTGGGAAGCTTGTGGAAGGCTACCCAAAACGTTTGACCCAAGTTAAACAATTTAAAGGCAATGCTACCAAATACTAATTGAGTGTATGTAAACTTCTGACCCACTTGGAATGTGATGAAAGAAATAAAAGCTGAAATAAATAATTCTCTGTACTATTATTCTGACATTTCACATTCTTAAAATAAAGTGATGATCCTAACTGACCTAAGACAGGGAATTTTTACTAGGATTAAATGTCCGGAATTGTGAAACTGAGTTTGAATGTATTTGGCTAAGGTGTATGTAAACTTCCAACTTCAACTGTACCTAACTTCAATGGCTCATTTCTCTGAACAGGGAAAAAAACCATCACCACATTCACTGAGAATACATTACTTAGGATGAGGAAACAATACTCCAAGAAGCACCTCCATACTACTTGTTAGACATAGAGAACTGATACTTTATATTCGTTGTTGGGGGTCCTGTGGCTTTTTACGATTTCTTTGGATTCCTATCTCATTGTTAGAAAAAAAGTTGGATCCAAATCAGCTGTTAGGTTCTGTATTTATTTAATATTCTATGAATCCCTATAAAATGTAAATGCAATCAGTTCTATGAATCCCTAGAAAATGTCAGTTTAGCTAATTTGTAATTTTTTTATTTAACCTTAATTTAACTAGGCAAGTCAGTTAAGAATAAATTCTTATTTACAACGACGGCCCACCACAAGGCAAAAGACCTCCTGCGGGGACGGGGGCTGGGATTAAAAATGTATTAAATAAAAATATAGGACAAAACACACATCACGACAAGAAACACAACTCTACATAAAGAGAGACCTAAGACAACAACATAGCAAGGCAGCAACACATGACAACACAGCATGGCAGCATCACAATATGACAACACAGCATGGTAGCATCACATGGCAGCAGCACAACATGGTAGTAGCACAAAACATGGTACGAACATTATTGTGCACTGACAACAGCACAAAGGGCAAGAAGGTAGAGACAACAATACATCACACAAAGCAGCCACAACTGTCAGTAAGAGTGTCCATGACTGAGTCTTTAAATTAAGAAATTAAGATAAAACTATCCACTTTGAGTGTTTGTTGCAGCTCGTTCCAGCCGCTAGCTGCAGCGAACTGAAAAGAGGAGCGACCCAGGGATGTGTGTGCTTTGGGGACCTTTAACAGAATGTGACTGGCAGAACGGGTGGTGTATGTGGAGGATGAGGGCTGCAGTAGATATCTCAGATAGGGGGGAGTGAACGGGTGTTGTATGGGGAGGATGAGGGCTGCAGTAGATATCTCAGATAGGGGGGAGTGAACGGGTGGTGTATGTGGAGGATGAGGGCTGCAGTAGATATCTCAGATAGGGGGGAGTGAACGGGTGGTGTATGTGGAGGATGAGGGCTGCAGTAGATATCTCAGATAGGGGGGAGTGAACGGGTGTTGTATGGGGAGGATGAGGGCTGCAGTAGATATCTCAGATAGGGGGGAGTGAACGGGTGTTGTATGTGGAGGATGAGGGCTGCAGTAGATATCTCAGATAGGGGGGAGTGAATGGGTGTTGTATGTGGAGGATGAGGGCTGCAATAGATATCTCAGATAGGGGGGAGTGAGGCCTAAGAGGGTTTTACAAATAAGCATCAACCAGTGGGTCTTGCGACGGGTATACAGAGATGAACAGTATAAAGTGCGGTGATGTGTCCTATAAGCAGCATTTGTGGCAAATCTGATGGCCGAATGGTAAAGAACATCTAGCTGCTCGAGAGCAACCTTACCTGCCAATCTATAAATTATGTCTTCGTAATTTAGCATGGGAAGGATGGTCATCTGAATCAGGGTTAGTTTGGCAGCTGGGGTGAAAGTGGAGCGATTACGATAGAGGAAACCAAGTCTAGATTTAACTTTAGCCTGCAGCTTTGATATGTGCTGAGAGAAGGACAGTGTACCGTCTAGCCATACTCTCAAGTACTTGTATGAGGTGACTACCTGAAGCTCTATACCCTCAGAGGTAGTAATCACACCTGTGGGGAGAGGGGCATTCTTCTAACCAAACCACATGACATTTGTTTTGGAGGTGTTCAGAACAAGGTTAAGGGCAGAGAAAGCTTGTTGGACAATAAGAAAGCTTTGTTGTAGAGCGTTTAACACAAAATCCAGGAAGGGGCTAGCTGAGTTTAAGACTGTATCATCTGCATATACAGTGGCTTGCGAAAATATTCACCCCCTGGCATTTTTCCTATTTTGTTGCCTTACAACCTGGAATTGAAATTGATTTTTGGGGGTTTGTGTCATTTGATTTACACAACATGCCTACCACTTTGAAGATGCAAAATATTTGTTATTGTGAAACAAACAAGAAATAAGACAAAAAAACAGAACTTGAGCGTGCTTAACTATTCACCCCCCCAAAGTCAATACTTTGTAGAGCCACTTTTTGCAGCAATTACAGCTGCAAGTCTCTTGGGGTATGTCTCTATAAGCTTGGCATATCTAGCCACTGGGATTATTGGCCATTCTTCAAGGCAAAACTGCTCCAGCTCCTTCAAGTTGGATGGGTTCTGCTGGTGTACAGCAATCTTTAAGTCATACCACAGATTCTCAATTGGAGTGAGGTCTGGGCTTTGACTAGGTCATTTCAAAACATTTAAATGTTTCCCCTTAAACCACTCCAGTGTTGCTTTAGCAGTATGCTTAGGGTCATTGTCCTGCTGGAAGGTGAACCTCCGTCCCAGTCTCAAATCTCTGGAAGACTGAAACAGGTTTCCCTCAAGAATTTCCCTGTATTTAGCACCATCCATCATTCCTTCAATTCTGACCAGTTTCCCAGTCCCTGCTGATGAAAAATGGATGGCGTCCTCGGGGTGATGAGAGGTGTTGGGTTTGCGCCAGACATAGTGTTTTCCTTGATGCCCAAAAAGCTACATTTTATTGAACTAATTATGTGACTTTAGAAGGTAATTGGTTGCACCAGATCTTATTTAGGGGCTTCATGGCAAAGGGGGTGAACACATGCATGCACCACTTTTCACTTTTTAATTTTTTAGGAATTTTTTTAAACAAGTAATTTCTTTCATTTCACTTCACCAATTTGGAGAAAAAAAATTCCCATTACATGAAATCAATTTAAATTACAGGTTGTAATGCAACAAAATAGGAAAAACGCCAAGGGGGATGAATACTTTCACAAGCCACTGTAAGGTGATTATCTCTATCACCCCTATGTGCCTGATTCTTAGTTGAGATAACTGTGTGCAACTCACCTAAATCATTAATTCATGTTAACAGGAGGTATAATTGTGAGTTAAGTGCACAGGTCTTAAAGTGACAAGAAAGCAAACATACATACCTACATCCTGAAACTACTGGTACCAACATCCTGAAGCTACTGGTATCCACATCCTGAAGCTACTGGTATCCACATCCTGAAGCTACTGGTATCCACATCCTGAAGCTACTGGTATCCACATCCTGAAGCTACTGGTACCTACATCCTGAAGCTACTGGTACCTACGGCCTGAAGCTACTGGTACCTACATCCTGAAGCTACTGGTACCTACATCCTGAAGCTACTGGTACCTACGGCCTGAAGATACTGGTACCTACGGCCTGAAGATACTGGTACCTACGGCCTGAAGCTACTGGTACCTACGGCCTGAAGCTACTGGTAACTACATCCTGAAGCTATTGGTACCTACATCCTGAAGCTATTGGTACCTACATCCTGAAGCTACTGGTACCTACATCCTGAAGCTACTGGTACCTACATCCTGAAGCTACTGGTACCTACATCCTGAAGCTACTGGTAGCTACATCCTGAAGCTATTGGTACCTACATCCTGAAGCTAATGGTACCTACATCCTGACGCTACTGGTACCTACATCCTGACGCTACTGGTACCTACATCCTGACGCTACTGGTACCTACGGCCTGACGCTACTGGTACCTACATCCTGAAGCTACTGGTACCTACATCCTGAAGCTACTGGTACCTACATCCTGACGCTACTGGTACCTACATCCTGAAGCTACTGGTACCTACATCCGGAAGCTACTGGTACCTACGGCCTGAAGCTACTGGTACCTACATCCTGAAGCTACTGGTACCTACGGCCTGAAGCTACTGGTACCTACGGCCTGAAGCTACTGGTACCCACATCCTGAAGCTACTGGTACCCACGGCCTGAAGCTACTGGTACCTACATCCTGAAGCTACTGGTACCTACATCCTGAAGCTACTGGTACCTACGGCCTGAAGCTACTGGTACCTACGGCCTGAAGCTACTGGTACCTACATCCTGAAGCTACTGGTACCTATGGCCTGAAGCTACTGGTACCTACGGCCTGAAGCTACTGGAACCTACGGCCTGAAGCTACTGGTACCTACGGCCTGAAGCTACTGGTACCTACGGCCTGAACCTACTGGTACCTACGGCCTGAAGCTACTGGTACCTACATCCTGACGCTACTGGTACCTACATCTTGAAGCTACTGGTACCTACATCCGGAAGCTACTGGTACCTACGCCCTGAAGCTACTGGTACCTACGCCCTGAAGCTACTGGTACCTACGGCCTGAAGCTACTGGTACCTACGGCCTGAAGCTACTGGTACCTACGGCCTGAAGCTACTGGTACCTACATCCTGAAGCTACTGGTACCTACATCCTGAAGCTACTGGTACCTACATCCTGAAGCTACTGGTACCTACATCCTGAAGCTACTGGTACCTACAGCCTGAAACTACTGGTACCTACATCCTGAAGCTATTGGTACCTACATCCTGAAGCTACTGGTACCTACATCCTGAAGCTACTGGTACCTACATCCTGAAGCTACTGGTAGCTACATCCTGAAGCTATTGGTACCTACATCCTGAAGCTAATGGTACCTACATCCTGACGCTACTGGTACCTACATCCTGAAGCTACTGGTACCTACATCCTGAAGCTACTGGTACCTACGGCCTGACGCTACTGGTACCTACATCCTGAAGCTACTGGTACCTACATCCTGAAGCTACTGGTACCTACATCCGGAAGCTACTGGTACCTACGGCCTGAAGCTACTGGTACCTACATCCTGAAGCTACTGGTACCTACGGCCTGAAGCTACTGGTACCTACAGCCTGAAGCTACTGGTACCTACGGCCTGAAGCTACTGGTACCCACATCCTGAAGCTACTGGTACCTACGGCCTGAAGCTACTGGTACCTACATCCTGAAGCTACTGGTACCTACGGCCTGAAGCTACTGGAACCTACGGCCTGAAGCTACTGGTACCTACATCCTGAAGCTACTGGTACCTACGGCCTGAAGCTACTGGTACCTACGGCCTGAAGCTACTTGTACCTACGGCCTGAAGCTACTGGTACCTACGGCCTGAAGCTACTGGAACCTACGGCCTGAAGCTACTGGTACCTACGGCCTGAAGCTACTGGTACCTACGGCCTGAAGCTACTGGTACCTACATCTTGAAGCTACTGGTACCTACGGCCTGAAGCTACTGGTACCTACGGCCTGAAGCTACTGGTACCTACGGCCTGAAGCTACTGGTACCTACGGCCTGAAGCTACTGGTACATACATCCTGAAGCTATAAGTACCTACATCCTGAAGCTACTGGTACCTACATCTTGAAGCTACTGGTACCTACGGCCTGAAGCTACTGGTACCTACGGCCTGAAGCTACTGGTACCTACGGCCTGAAGCTACTGGTACCTACGGCCTGAAGCTACTGGTACCTACGGCCTGAAGCTACTGGTACATACATCCTGAAGCTATAAGTACCTACATCCTGAAGCTACTGGTACCTACATCCTGAAGCTACTGGTACCTACGGCCTGAAGCTACTGGTACCTACGGCCTGAAGCTACTGGTACCTACGGCCTGAAGCTACTGGTACCTACATCCTGAAGCTACTGGTACCTACATCCTGAAGCTACTGGTACCTACATCCTGAAGCTACTGGTACCTACGGCCTGAAGCTACTGGTACCTACATCCTGAAGCTACTGGTACCTACATCCTGAAGCTACTGGTACCTACATCCGGAAGCTACTGGTACCTAAATCCGGAAGCTACTGGTACCTACGGCCTGAAGCTACTGGTACCTACGGCCTGAAGCTACTGGTACCTACGGCCTGAAGCTACTGGTACCTACATCCTGACGCTACTGGTACCTACATCCTGACGCTACTGGTACTTACATCCGGAAGCTACTGGTACCTACGGCCTGAAGCTACTGGTACCTACATCCTGAAGCTACTGGTACCCACGGCCTGAAGCTACTGGTACCCACATCCTGAAGCTACTGGTACCCACATTCTGAAGCTACTGGTACCCACGGCCTGAAGCTACTGGTACCTACATCCTGAAGCTACTGGTACCTACATCCTGAAGCTACTGGTACCTACATCCTGAAGCTACTGGTACCTACATCCTGAAGCTACTGGTACCTACGGCCTGAAGCTACTGGTACCTACATCCTGAAGCTACTGGTACCCACGGCCTGAAGCTACTGGTACCCACATCCTGAAGCTACTGGTACCCACATCCTGAAGCTACTGGTACCCACGGCCTGAAGCTACTGGTACCTACATCCTGAAGCTACTGGTACCTACATCCTGAAGCTACTGGTACCTACATCCTGAAGCTACTGGTACCTACGGCCTGAAGCTACTGGTACCTACATCCTGAAGCTACTGGTACCTACGGCCTGAAGCTACTGGTACCTACGGCCTGAAGCTACTGGTACCTACATCCTGAAGCTACTGGTACCTACATCCTGAAGCTACTGGTACCTACGGCCTGAAGCTACTGGTACCTACATCCTGAAGCTACTGGTACCTACATCCTGAAGCTACTGGTACCTACGGCCTGAAGCTACTGGTACCTACATCCTGAAGCTACTGGTACCTACATCCTGAAGCTACTGGTACCTACGGCCTGAAGCTACTGGTACCTACATCCTGAAGCTACTGGTATCCACATCCTGAAGCTACTGGTACCTACATCCTGAAGCTACTGGTATCCACATCCTGAAGCTACTGCGGGCTGACTTTTTACTCTACTCTAAAGTTTATTGAGACATTGAAATATAAAAAAAAGTGGTTTGATAAGAGTATGATTTGCCTCAGTGTCCCGATGTTGTCAGCAGCATTCTCTCAGAACCATCGTCTCTCTAAATTACAGTTTTGGCTCTGGCTGCTCCCAGATGGCTTTACACTGTCAAACTACAGTCCAGAAACCCCAGTGTGATGGAGAGGAATGGAGACTGATAATCATGTAGAGGGTTCTATGTGTCATTCATTAGATACCTCTCACCGATGCTGGGGGAATTCTTGTCCGATATTTCAACTTCATTAAAGTGTAGTTGATGAACGACGCGCTTTTGGTTTACTAAGCATGCAAGGGGTTAGTTTGGCTAAGGAGTATATGTTCCTCCCTACATGTGCAATCTTGTGTAATGTGTGGTTAATGAGCGTTTAGTTTACAGTCAGTCCCACTCATTATGAATGAGGAGTGAAAAGCTCCTTTCCCCACGGGAAGATATACTGTGATGGAGAATACGGCGATCTGATATCCACTACTCGAGGTCACAGCAACATACAGTACCTAAGAATAACCTCACAGCAGATTGCATAGGAATGTCAATCCCAACGTAATATATGGTTCTGCCATACTGTATGGCTTAATCGCATATCAAAACAGTTGCTGCAATATATCCTCTTCTTACTATGTTAAATGCTTCGAGCATTGGAAAAGCGTTAGATGAACCTAATCAATGATTATTTATTATGGTTCAATGTTCAGTTGTTGTTTTTTTCCCCCTCGTTTGTTTACTATGTAATGGTCAGTAGGGATTTGGTTTATACATTAGTCAGTTTCGGTTGATATTTAGCTGTTATTTAGTGAAAAGTGATATGGTAATATTTGATACCGTCTCATACCAGACTATGTCCTATCAAATGGTAGTTAGTGATGTTTCTGATGACCTGCTTTAACAAGCGACAGACTTGTTACGACGACATTATTGGAATCTGTTAAATGTTTGTTGACATCTGTTTGGCTGTATTGTTGTTTGCAGACTGTGTTTTTGTTTGTTTTTAGTTAGTGTGTGGTGCCTGTGTTTTTGTTTGTTTTTAGTTAGTGTGGTGCCTGTGTTCCTGTGTTTTTGTTTGTTTTTAGTTAGTGTGTGGTGCCTGTGTTCCTGTGTTTTTGTTTGTTTTTAGTTAGTGTGTGGTGTGCCTGCGTTTTTATGTCTGCAGCGGAATGAATGATTACGAGGTCGTGGTCTCCATAGAGAGGAGTAATGATTATTAACTTTCAGTCTCCGTCCAATCCCCCATAAAGCCATGCAGGGATGTTCAGGAACATCTGCTTTCCCTTCATCAATCTCCCTCCATGTTCCCACTATATTAGCGTGGAATGTTTGTCAGCCGAGGGAGCACCTTTTGGCTCAATCTGAATAGTGGGATTAAAGACTGGGGTTGCGTCTGAAATGGAACCCTATTCACTATATAGTGCTCTACTTTTCACCAAGTCATTTTTTTAAAAGTCGTGCATTATATAGGAATTAGCGTGCCATTTGGGACACAGGCATTGTGATCGTGTGAGGAAAGGAGGCATTGTCAAGTGAACAAAGCTGTAGGACATGAAATGAGGGCAGTTGAAGGTAAGTGTGGAGTGAGGGACCAGATGTGGATGTCAGTGATGGTTATTCCTACATTATACAGGTCTATGAAGTACATTATACAGGTCTATGAAGTACATTATACAGGTCTATGAAGTACATTATGCAGGTCTATGAAGTACATTATGCAGGTCTATGAAGTACATTATGCAGGTCTATGAAGTACATTATGCAGGTCTATGAAGTACATTATGCAGGTTTTTGAAGTACATTATACAGGTCTATGAAGTACATTATGCAGGTCTATGAAGTACATTATACAGGTCTATGAAGTACGTTATGCAGGTCTATGAAGTACATTATGCAGGTCCAACTGTCTCTAACCACGTTTCCATTCACAGTAGTTTATAAACCATCACGACAGCTGTGATGGAAACAGGACGTTTCGGTACAATTTTATAAATGTAGACAGATCCTTTATAATGTGAGAAACGGCGGTGGAAACGTGCAAATATTGATATTCCGATTCAGAAAACTTTAATATCCTCAAAGAGGCAATTCATCTTGTAGCAGTCATAAAACATATAGCATCTAAAAATGTACAATAAATAGCAAATGTATATTTACAAACAAATAGGCATTGTAAGGGCAGTTTCATAGTGCAAGTGCTAAGGCCAGACAAAATTGATTCACTAATTTTCCCCCCAGAAAAGTGAGGCAAGCGAGTGAAAAAAAATGAAAAATGTCATAATAATAATAATTAAGTGGTTAAGGAATAACTGTCACGTCCTGACCAGTAAAGGGGCTGTTTCTTATTGTAGTGTTATTGCACCCTCCCTTTAGTTAGGGGATTATTTTGTGTTTATGTTTATTTTTTATTTTTTTGTTGTTGTTTAAGGTGCATCCGGGGTCTGCACCTTTGGGGGGGGGGGGGTACTGTCACATCCTGACCAGTAAAGGGGCTGTTTGTTATTGTAGTTTGGTCAGGGCGTGGCAGGGGGTGTTTGTTTAGTGTGGTTCGGGGTTGGTTGGGTTATGTTATTTGTTAGTGTATTTCTATGTTATTTCTAGTTGGTCTATTTCTAGGTAGTGTCGATTGTGTTGACCTTTAATTGGAGGCAGCTGCTTCTCGTTGCCTCTGATTGAAGGTCCTATTTATAGGGGTGTTTGTTCTATGGGGGTTTGTGGGTAGTTATTTCCTGGTTTAGTGTTTGTTGCACCTGACGGGACTGTTTGGAGTCGTTTGTTTTGTATACGTGTTTATTTAGTTTTTCCTTCTTCAAATAAAAAAGATGAGTATACATTTTCCCGCTGCGTTTTGGTCCACTCCTTACGACAATTGTGACAATAACAGTACTTTACCACTTTGTCCTAGACACTTCTACAGGTTCTAGACCTAATGTGAGCTTCAAGAGTTATATTATTCCATGAGAAAACCTACCCTATTTTTTATTTAAGATGTTACAATGTTGTTATAACCATGATAAATGAAACAATGGGAAGTATAACTTGTGACAGTTTCTTTATTCTTGATAAAAACAATTAAAAAATTCTCTGATAAATATCAAGAACAGCTTCACAAGACATCATAACTAAAGGTGGCCTTGTGCAGTAGATCACCTGCTGGGTGTCAACGAACAATAACGATTCAATATGTAGAAATATCTGGAAATGAAAATGACGGCCAATGTTCTGTGATCAGAGGCAATAGCACAATCACCTGCTGCTTCTTACTGTTCAACAGCACGGTCTGTTTTGTCCTTTAATTTGTTGTTTATTCTGGTCTCTAGGATGTTCGTTTGTTTAAGATTTATTGGAGCTCTCGTAATGAACTGCTTTCCTTCTTGCTTACACACTGGGCACAAATGGTCTCATACCAAATGTGTTGGACTGCTTTCTGTTCTTCTTTAGACAGCTTGCTTTTGGCAAACGAACACCTTGGTTTCTCTGATTAAACACAGTTGATGGTCGCTCTGACCTTTGCACTGACCATGGCAGCACTCCTCTTTACATTTTCTATAGGTGGTTTCAGAGAAGGCCTATCCTTATCAATGGTGTCCAAGCTGTACAGATCACCACATGTCTGGTACTCACGTCTGTCTGCTGTCAATGTTGGATCAGGCACAAACCTTAATTTCATAAATTGTTCTTCTGGCAAGCGTGAAGGACTCATTAAGCAGTACCAGCATGGAGGATTCATTCAGCAGGACCAGCATGGAGGATTCATTAAGCAGGACCAGCATGGAGGATTCATTAAGCAGGACCAGCATGGAGGATTCATTCAGTACCAGCATGGAGGATTCATTAAGTAGGACCAGCATGGAGGACTCATTAAGCAGGACCAGCATGGAGGATTCATTAAGCAGTACCAGCATGGAGGATTCATTCAGCAGGACCAGCATGGAGGATTCATTCAGCAGGACCAGCATGAAGGATTCATTAAGCAGTACCAGCATGGAGGATTCATTAAGCAGGACCAGCATGGAGGATTCATTCAGCAGGACCAGCATGGAGGATTCATTCAGCAGGACCAGCATGAAGGATTCATTAAGCAGTACCAGCATGGAGGATTCATTCAGCAGGACCAGCATGGAGGACTCATTAAGCAGGACCAGCATGGAGGATTCATCCAGTACCAGCATGGAGGATTCATTAAGCAGGACCAGCATGGATGATTCATTAAGCAGGACCAGCATGGAGGATTCATTAAGTAGGACCAGCATGGAGGATTCATTAAGCAGGACCAGCATGGAGGATTCATTAAGCAGTACCAGCATGGAGGATTCATTAAGCAGGACCAGCATGGAGGATTCATTCAGCAGGACCAGCATGGAGGATTCATTCAGCAGGACCAGCAAGGAGGATTCATTCAGCAGGACCAGCATGGAGGATTCATTCAGCAGGACCAGCATGGAGGATTCATTCAGCAGGACCAGCATGGAGGATTCATTCAGCAGGACCAGCATGGAGGATTCATTCAGCAGGACCAGCATGGAGGATTCATTCAGCAGGACCAGCATGGAGGATTCATTAAGCAGGACCAGCATGGAGGACTCATTAAGCAGGACCAGCATGGAGGATTCATTAAGCAGTACCAGCATGGAGGATTCATTAAGCAGGACCAGCATGGAGGATTCATCCAGTACCAGCATGGAGGATTCATTAAGCAGGACCAGCATGGATGATTCATTAAGCAGGACCAGCATGGAGGATTCATTAAGCAGGACCAGCATGGAGGATTCATTAAGCAGGACCAACATGGAGGATTCATTAAGCAGGACCAGCATGAAGTATTCATTAAGCAGGACCAGCATGGAGGATTCATTAAGCAGGACCAGCATGGAGGATTCATTAAGCAGGACCAGCATGGAGGATTCATTCAGCAGGACCAGCATGGAGGATTCATTCAGCAGGACCAGCATGGATCTTCTCCCTCACATTTCTTGATCTGTACCATGTATTGTAACATCTTAAAATGTCGTCTGTCCTGGAATTGCTTGTACTGTTCTTTGTCAAGGCCTTTTCTGCCGAGGTCATGCATCATGTCAACTTCTATATCAATGATGTTGAATTGTTGTGCAATATTGGCAATTTCTTCCAGTGTTGCAGGCTCATGTACTTCTACCTGTGTTTCTTTCCACTTCAGGTGCTCGAACCGGCCAATCACAAGAGCTTCAACAGGATGCATACTCTTTTCAAAAGCCTCTTTCAGGTCTGGTTGTTTGGTGGCTGTTTCACGTAGGCGAGTCATCGTGCTACACTTCTTCACATGCTTCTCATTTGATTCTTCCATCTTCTCAGTAGTTAGGGCTGTTCCCTGAAGCGCCAAGTTTAGAAGGGAATTAACTCTCTCAGCAGGGGTGGCCCAGCTGTCACCTGATGTTGTTCTACAGGCCATAAGCATGTCAAAGTCCAGTTGGACAAACAGGAGTGTGTGTGGTATGCCTGAACAGAGGCATAGGTGGTTCTGTCGTTTGGCCCACCATCAGATTTGAATGATCAAGGTTGACTTGTCGAGAGAGACATCATCTTCACTGTAGTTCTCTCCTCTGAGGATGCTGAGATTTTCAACTGTATGTCGAAGGGTGCTGGATGGCTGGAAAACCTTGTCCTTGACAGTGACATGAACTTTCCCATCGTAGAATGAACTCGATGGAGATGCTGAGATGTCTGGGATCAACATGACAAGATGGTACCAAGTCCACTGATGTGGTAATCATGGCCGGTAGCTGCTAGAACTGTCCTGTTCACAGGAGCAATGCTTGGGATGTCGGCCTCTGTTACAGGTCCCTATAGGCTGGCCAGGTTCTCCGACAGGAATGATTGCCTTATCATCCACACAGAACATTTCACCGTCCTTCTGCTACATGCAGACAAACTGTTTTTTAAATGTAGTTCCACTGTACTGCAACAAACTTTTGAGTCTTGATGTCCCTTATCACCCAAGACTGGACCTTGGGTGATAAGGTCAAGCCTTCCTGTGTACTGGAGAGCAGACATGGACTATGGATTATTGGGTGTATAAACTGCAGTCTTAACCACTGTATTGATGGGATTTTAGTTTCTGGTGGAAGCCGCATTTTCCACTGTGTCACGCATGTTCTCAACTGATATAGCAAAAGGTAAGTACAAATAAGTACTCTCCATGTCTGCGATCGTTGACATGAGCCGTGTATTCGTTAAAATATGTCTGTACTTCATCCTGAAAGGGCTGGAATGAGGATTGTGGTTTACCATTCAGCTTCATTAAATCCATGATCAGGTCTGGGTCATTACCATCAAGGAGGAACAAGGATACTCTCTCATCAAGTAGGCCCTGTTCATCATCGTTTGCTCAACTCTTCTGTCAGAAAACGGTACATTTCTCTCAGGAAGTAGCGGTTCACGTCGGCAGCGCGTGCGTATTTGTACAGGAACGCTTGTTGCATTGCTCCAGTGTGGTATGTTGGTATTTCTTTTCTCAGGGTGGAGATGACAGAAGCCCGGTCTCATGAACACCATCGCTATGTGAGGATACCTTCCATATGAATGTCAGAGTGCCTAGGTAGTTACCACAGACAATACTTGTACAAAGTGAAAGTCAATGGAAGTTTCAAGTGGTCAATTCATTTCCTTCTCTGGAATCTATCTTCAAGAGCAACGTCCAGTAGAAAGAGGTGGGGGGTGGTATTGGGGGCACTTTCTCCAAAGCTTGTAACAAATTGCTCTACTGGAGGCTGACAGGTCCTCATGATGCTCTCACAGTGTAGCATCAAACATCAGAGTCTGGTGTACATAGGGGAGTGGGCTGTTGGTGGCATCTGGTCATTGCTTGATTCACCTTCTCCAAATGAGATGCATCAGCTGCTATGGACTCTGTGAAACACACCACCTCTTCTCTGAGATCTAATGTGAACGAGGAATACAGGCAAGTTTTAGTTGAGAGGTTTAAAACATAAAGCTTACACCTTACATTTGAAAATCGACTTTTTTAAATGCCTGAATAAATGGTGATATTTTACAAGATCAGTCACAGTATGTTTGACATGAATCTACAAGGAGTAGTAGTGTGCCACCAACTTAATTGATTTAGAAAAATGACACAATACATTCATTAAAATAGCTGTGAAGTGATTCCGCTGTGCCCAGGGATATTGAGAGAGAGAGAGCTGACTGCAATGATCCTGAAGCTGATCTTGACTTAGTTTTGGTGCCTTGTGTCGTGTTTCCTGGTATCTGTTGTTGGATCCAAGGCCTTGTGGTAATTGCAGGAATCTGTCTGGAATGGCTAAGCCTCTCTCTATAAACTTCTCTAGATGGGAGGTCCATATACCAGAGTGCTTTTGATAATCGGGTAATG
This sequence comes from Salmo trutta, assembly GCF_901001165.1. NCBI lineage: Eukaryota > Metazoa > Chordata > Actinopteri > Salmoniformes > Salmonidae > Salmo > Salmo trutta. The sequence continues at coordinate 47,208,613 of NC_042982.1, read as the reverse complement.
AATGTCCAGGCTATTATGGACATGAAAAATAGGAGAAATATTATATTTCAGCCTGTCATCAGATTACTATTATTAATACACAAATTAACATTAATCACATAGGATGTTTATTTTTTATTTAACCTTAATTTAACTAGGCAAGTCAGTTAAGAACAAATTCTTATTTTCAATGACGGCCTAGGAACAGTGAGTTAACTGCCTTGTTGAGGGTTAGAACAACAGATTTTTACCTTGTCAGCTCAGGGATTCGATCTTGCAACTTTCGGTTATACTAGTCCAATGGGCTAACCACTAGGCTACGCTAACCACTAGGCTACGCTAACCACTAGGCTACGCTAACCACTAGGCTACGCTAACCACTAGGCTACGCTAACCACTAGGCTACGCTAACCACTAGGCTACGCTAACCACTAGGCTACGCTAACCACTAGGCTACCTAAGTAATGTATGAGTGTATTATGAGTTCATTCATCTACTTAATTGTATAGCCTAACAAGGCTTTAACAAATGAAGACAATACAAATATAAAGGCCTATCACAGACTACCTTTTCTAGGGAAAATATGCTCTTTTTAATAATAACAAGGGTAATCATTCGAATTTGGTCAAATTAATGTAACACTGGAAAAAGTGCAATCCAATCTCATTTAACGGGCAATAGAGTAGAATATATTAAAAACAAATCTAATTGAAGAATGATTGACAATACATAATTGTAATAAAATTAAAATGTTGATGCATAATAATGAGTTCATTACCTGAATGCATCTCTATAGCCTAGGCGTTAACAAAATATTAATACAAATATGATTAGGCCTCTCATAGACTAGGCCTTGTAAAAAGGTCAATCATGTTAGGTCTGCCAAATGTAATGTACCATTGGATAAAATACATAAATACAGCCTTAGATTATACTCTATCATCATCAAAATAAAATAAAAATGTTGTTTATAACATGCACAATAAAAAGCATCAAACTATATAGATCAAGCGTGACTAAATTCAAGCCCAGTAACTTTGCTCAGCACATCCTCATTCGATTGTCTCGTCTGGCTGCCACCAAAAGCCCCCCACCTTGGAGACAGTGGATCACATCATTGTGCAGATGCTGATCTGCTCGAAGTGTGTGAGTGTGCCACTGGCGATGTACTTTGCTGGACATGCTAACTGTTCTCGGCGGCGCCTCGTCACTTCAAACTCATTCCGGCTTCGGTGTTATCGGTTGGCCTACTACTACTGCTAGTACCGGTAAAATGGAAGACGGTGTTATCGGTTGGCCTACTACTACTGCTAGTACCGGTAAAATGGAAGACGGTGTTATCGGTTGGCCTGCTACTACTGGTAGTACCGGTAAAATGGAAGACGGTGTTATCGGTTGGCCTGCTACTACTGGTAGTACCGGTAAAATGGAAGATATGAATCGCAAATCAACGTACTTCAATTTCATCCGTCATTTCCATCATCTGCATTTTTGCTGATGAATACCCTGATCTCTCGCCAGTCAATTGGTTCAATGACGTTGTTGTTTCGTCCTATTAATCACTTCTAATCAATCTGAAAGTGATTCATTATCCATTATTTGGAACGGACTCTTTGTTTATCATGAGGGACGTCCCACGTTTAACCTGGACACATAAATAGTAGGAATTTGCGTTGGATCAGATCGGCATGAGAGAGAAATGAAACATCTGCACGTCGCCTGCAGGTGCGAGCGTGTGTGTTTCACTGTCCAATCCAATGCTCGAACGTGATTTTACATTTACATTTTAGTCATTTAGCAGACGCTCTTATTCAGAGCGACTTACAGTAGTGAATGCATACATTTAATTTCATGCATTTTTTTTTTGTACTGGCCCCCTGTGGGAATCGAACCCACAACCCTGGCAACCCTGGCATTGCAAACACCATGCTGGCGTTGCAAACACCATGCTGGCGTTGCAAACACCATGCTGGCGCTGCAAACACCATGCTGGCGCTGCAAACACCATGCTGGCGCTGCAAACACCATGCTGGCGCTGCAAACACCATGCTGGCGCTGTAAACACCATGCTGGCGTTGTAAACACCATGCTCTACCAACTGAGCCACAGGGAGGCTCTGATCTGAGGCTGTTTGGTGTGTTGGGTATCAACTTGGGAAAGCCTCGAAGGAGAGCGGACAGTGCATTATAAACAAAGAGACATATATTTGCCAAAAAATATATATATCTTTTTTTATTTTAGGGGGGTGGAGAAAAGTGAGGCAGGGCATCCGTTAAACAGTAATTCAACTTTGTCCGGCCTAAGTGCAATTAGCACAACATTTTGTTAAGTTGCAGAATTGCATTTGGAATAAAATAGAACATGGGCCTATTTTTTTTTAATCTTAGGTAGTCTGTACCTGCATCCAGAGGGAAGGAGCTGGAATTCAGGGTGGAGTGGATGGAAAGAGTCAACCGCTATTGTACTAGCCTTCTGGAGGGCTCTGCCCAGGTAGAGAGATTTTCCCACAAGTCCTGACTATTTTGACCAACCTATTTTTCTGTGCAAGCTTGATATTCCCAAACCAGCAGGTCAAGCAGTAGCACAGAATGCTCTCAATGAATGATTTATAAAAGAGAACCACGATGGTTAGATCAACATTAAAAAAAGTGCAGTTTCCATAGAAAATACAGTCTCTGTTGGCCTTTCTTTGAAAATAGCGTCAGTACACTGATCCCAGGACAGCTTGTTGTCAATGACTAGCCCAAGGTATTTGTACTCCTCCTCTATTTCCATGGGCTCACCTTTTATCAGTGATGTTGTGTGCATGGTAGTGTTCCGTCAAAAGTCAAACTTCAGGTCCTTTGTTTTTGATGTATTTAATATTAGATGGGATGACTCACACGAGACAGTAAAATCATTCAGAGCCAGTCCGTGCTCCATCTCATCCCCTTTCGAGAAGACTGACCAAAGCACTATCGTCAGCATATTTGATCAGGTGGAGCCCTGGGAACCGGCTCTGGCAGCTGTCTGTATACAGTACGTATAGTACTGGTGAAAGAACACTGCCCTGTGGGGTTCCTACTGAAGAAGTGCCCACCTCAGACAGTGTGTTGCCAACTCTTACCTGCTGAGACCTATCAGTTAGGAAGTTGGTGATTCATGTGATGAGCATCAAGTCCAAAGTCTGTCCGCGAGGACCAACGGATTGATTGTGTTAAATGCAGAGGAGAAATCTGCAAACATGATACGCACGTAGGTTTTACTGCCCTCCAAATGCGTGTTCACCAGATGTAAGAGCAAGAGGATGGCATCATCTGTCCCTCTCTCTGATCGGTATGCAGATTGGAGGGGGTCAACCAGGTGACTGGTGGTGGTGATGATGTATGCAGATTGGAGGGGGTCAACCAGGTGACTGGTGGTGATGATGTATGCAGATTGGAGGGGGTCAACCAGGTGACTGATGGTGTTGATGATGTATGCCTTGATGATCTTTTCAAGAGATTTAATCAAGAGAGAGGTCAGAGCGACAGGTCTGTAATCATTTGATGCAGACAGATGAGAGGTTTTTTGGGACAGGTACAACAATAGTTTTTTTTTCCATAAAGATGTCATTTCCAATGTATCCAGGGACCGCTGGAAGAGAGAGCTGAAGACACCTCTCAGCTGAACAGTGTTTCAAGACACGACCACTTATGTTATCAGGCCCCAGGCTCTTTCGTACTCCAGTACTTTTGAACACTCGTTGTATGACTTCCTCATCGATGACAAGCACTCTTGGCCAGGGGAGCACGACAGGCCAAGGGAGCACGACAGGCCAAGGGAGCACGACAGGCCAAGGGAGCACGACAGGCCAAGGGAGCAGGAGCGACCCCTGTTTCAAAGCAGGTGAAGAAATGGTTTAGTTCATTGGCTGTAGAGAGGCACACCCTCTCATCCAGGCAGGGATCGATACATTGCCTCCCTCTGAAGAGTGCGTTTGCCATATTCTTAATGCCCAATCAGGCAGACCGAGAGTCTCCCTGTAACATTATCTGTTACAGCTTATCCTTGTTCTGTAGAGTCTCCCTGTAACATTATCTGTTACACCTTATCCTTGTTCTGTAGAGTCTCCCTGTAACATTATCTGTTGCACCTTATCCTTGTACTGGAGAGTCTCCCTGTAACATTATCTCATACACCTTATCCTACTACTGGAGAGTCTCCCTGTGACATTATCTGTTACACCTTATCCTAGTACTGGAGAGTCTCCCTGTAACATTATCTGTTTTACCTTATCCTAGTACTGGAGAGTCTCCCTGTAACATTATCTGTTACACCTTATCCTAGTACTGGAGAGTCTCCCTGTGACATTATCTGTTACACCTTATCCTTGTACTGGCATCTGGCCTTTTTTATCTCTTTGTTCACCTCTTTTCTTTCCTGTGGATTCCCGGAGGCAAACACTTGTTTCTTCTTGTTAAGCACCACTTTCAATTCTTTGCTCACCCATGGTTTGTTGTTAGGAAATATCTTATATGTTGTTTTGGGGATCAAAGAATTCAATATAGTCAGATATTACGTTAGTCAACTCGTTCAGGTCAGCTGATGATTCTTCCAATACACTCCAGGTGGAACAATCAAAGCATCCCTGCAGTTGATCAATACTGCCATTGTCCCACACCTGTATCTGTTTTTCCACCACCTTCTAACCTTCTGAGTAACTGTCTAGAAGTTGGTCCTAGAAGACAAACAGGGTTATGATCTGATCCAGCCAGTGGAGGTCTGGCCAAGGATGAATACGCTTTGGGGACCGACCGTAACGTAAAGTCCATGATCTTATTTTTCATTGTTAGACAAGTCACATACTGGGTGTAAGTACTCAAAGTTAAAGAAAAAAAAAAGCTTAAGAGTACAGCTATTGAAATCCCCCATGATGAATTTGGGCGCATCAAGGGAATTCGCATCAAGCTCTTGAGTGAGGTAAAAAATGATGTCTGCTGCATTGACCCTGTTTGCTCTTGGATGGATTTAAACAACAGTCAGAAAAAGCTGGGGGAATTCCCAGGGAAGGGAGAAGAGGAGGCAGTGACACTGATAGTAGCTCTGTATCAGGAGTGCAGATTGTTTTCCTGATAATCGTAGTTTTACACCATCTATCATTATCACTACACAGACTCCACCTCCATGCTCCTCACCGGTAGCTTCACGGTCTCTGTCCATCCGAGTGATAGTGAATCCGCCAGGGGTGACTTCAGAGTCGGGCACGGCCTCTGACAGACAAGTTTCAGAGAAGGCCATCGCACAGGCCTCCCTGTATTCATATAGTTACCGTGAGTTTGCCCGCTGTTCATCCACTTTCCCCTTAAGAGATTGGACATTGGAGAGCAGGATAGTTCCTTCTCGACCTCTGGCCGCACAGCGCCTTTCCTGCCCCTTTTCCTCTTCCTTCTTAGTAGTCCTTCACTCCGGTTGTTTTGTCTCATGATCTCTGCAGGTATGTCCCCTTTGATCCATTCTCCCCAACGTGAGTTATTACATTGTAAAAGATACAGTGAGGGAAAAAAGTATTTGATCCCCTGCTGATTTTGTACGTTTGCCCACTGACAAAGAAATGATCAGTCTATAATATTAATGGTAGGTTTATTTGAACAGTGAGAGACAGAATAACAACAAAAAAATCCAGAAAAACGCATGTCAAAAATTATTTGCATTTTAATGAGGGAAATAAGTATTTGACCCCTCTGCAAAACATGACTTAGTACTTGGTGGCAAAACCCTTGTTGGTAATCACAGAGGTCAGACGTTTCTTGTAGTTGGCCACCAGGTTTGCACACATCTCAGGAGGGATTTTGCCCCACTCTTTGCAGATCTTCTCCAAGTCATTAAGGTTTCGAGGCTGACGTTTGGCAACTCGAACCTTCAGCTCCCTCTACAGATTTTCTATGGGATTAAGGTCTGGAGACTGGCTAGGCCACTCCAGGACCTTAATGTGCTTCTCCTTAAGCCACTCCTTTGTTGCCTTGGCCGTGTGTTTTGGGTCATTGTCATGCTGGAATACCTATCCACGACCCATTTTGAATGCCCTGCCTGAGGGAAGGAGGTCCTCACCCAAGATTTGACAGTACATACATTTACATTTTAGTCATTTAGCAGACGCTCTTATCCAGAGCGACTTACAGTAGTGAATGCATACATTTCATACAATTTCATACATTTCATAATTTTTTTTTTTCTGTGCTGGCCCCCCGTGGGAAACGAACCCACAACCCTGGCGTTGCAAACACCATGCTCTACCAACTGAGCTACAGGGAAGGCTACATGGCCCCGTCAAATGATGCGGTGAAGTTGTCCTGTCCCCTTAGCAGAAAAACACCCCCAAAGCATAATGTTTCCACCTCCATGTTTGACGGTGGAGATGGTGTTCTTGGGGTCATAGGCAGCATTCCTCCTCCTCCAAACACGGCGAGTTGAGTTGTAGCCGAATCGGTAATCCGATGCAACATAAAACACTATTAAACTACTAAAAGCAAAGCAACAAAAACGGACGAGTTTAAACAACAAACAAGGAAGAAACAAACGCTGCAGGGCACCACTGCGCAGCGGCCCAATCACACCTAGAGTATGGAAGGTGTGGTGGAGCTCTAATAATCATTATAACGAAGTAAACGCCATGATGTGCTGTGGAGTCCTCCCACTATGACTCAGTCCTCCCACTATGACTCAGTCCTCCTGACTCAGTCCTCCCACTATGACTCAGTCCTCCCACTATGGCTCAGTCCTCCCACTATGACTCAGTCCTCCCACTATGGCTCGGGAAATCATGCAGTTTACGCCATGATGTGCTGTGGAGTCCTCCCACTATGACTCAGTCCTCCCACTATGACTCAGGAAAACACGCAGTTTAAACTCCTTTACAATAAATATTGAGGGTCTTATTCTGGTGACATGATGATTGATGCTTGGTTGCCGTTTGACAAATAAATAAATAAACAGTAATGCGTTTTTGAATATTTGCATGAAAATCTGTCGTTATTTGGATGGATGCCTAGCTACTGGGACTGTGTCCCAAATGGAACCCTATTCCCTAGGTATCACCTATGGGGCCTGGTGAAATGTAGTAGACTATATAAGGATTAGGATGCCATTTGGGATGCATTGTAGGAAAATAACATTCACATTAGCTACTGGTGGTTTCCATCCAATTGGTGAATATAAAAAAAAAATCTCTGGTGTGTTTCAATGTTGTTTCCACGTAATTTCAATGAAATAGACGTTGATTTGACATCTGTGCCCAGTGGGTAGAGCTGTGGCGATCATGAAATGTGGTCAACCCGGTAGTTTTCATGCAAATGACTACCGGTCTCACGGTAAATGACCTGTAATTAACATAAAGCCGATTAGCACCTCCAGGCCTCTACCATACAAGCTGCTGATGTGAGCCTTGGAACATTTTAACAAGTCTTGTCACGCTCCTTGTCTTCAAACTCCCTGTCGTAAATAAGCCAAGGCGCAACGTGCATGGAATTCCACATCCTTTAATCGAAGTGAAACCAAAAACAATACAGAAAGGAAACGGAACGTGACGTTCCGGGCTGCTCGCAGGCAGCTACACAAAAACAAGATCCCACAATCACAGGTGGGAAAAGGGCTGCCTAAGTATGAGCCCCAATCAGAGACAACGATAGACAGCTGCCTCTGATTGGGGACCATACCCGGTCAAACAAAGAAATAAGAAAACTAGATTGCCCACCCAAATCACACCCTGACCTGACCAAATAGAGAAATAGAAAGGCTCTCTATTGTCAGAGCGTGACAGTACCCCCCCCCTCCCCAAAGGTGCGGACTCCGGCCGCAAAACCTGACTCTATGGAGGAGGTTCCGGGTGGTCATCTAGCCTCGGTGGCGGCTCCGGTTCGGGACGTAGACCCCGCTCTGCTCGCTGATCCCTCTGCTTGCGTGGAACCGGGCCGTGGATCGTCGCCGGAGGCTCTGGACCCTGGATCGTCGCCGGAGGAACCGGACCGTGGACCGTCGCCGGAGGCTCCTGACTGCGGACCGTCGCCGGAGACTCTGGACTGCGGACCGTCGCCGGAGACTCCGGGCCGCGGATCAACACTGGAGGCTTCGTGCCGCGGATCAACACTGGAGGCTTCGTGCCGCGGATCAACACTGGAGGCTTCGTGCCGTGGATCAACACTGGAGGCTTCGTGCCGTGGATCATCACTGCAGGCTTCGGGCCATGGATCATCACTGGAGGCTTCGGGCCATGGATCACCACTGGAGGCTTCGGGCCATGGATCACCACTGGAGGCTTCGTGCCATGGATCATCACTGCAGGCTTCGTGCCATGGATCATCACTGGAGGCTTCGTGTGTGGAGCCGGTACAGGATATACTGGACTGTGGAGACGCACCGGAGGTCTGGAGCGCAGAGCTGGCACAACCCGTCCTGGCTGGATGCTCACCCTAGCCCGGCAACTGCGGGCGCTGGCACAGGACGCACTGGGCTGTGAAGGCGCACCGGGGAGACAGTGCGCAGAGCTGGCGCAGGATATCCTGGGCTGAAGAGACGCACCGGAGACCAGGAGCGCTGAGCCAACACAATCCGTCCTGGCTGAATGCCCACTCTAGCACGGCAAATGCGGGGAGCTGGCACAGAGCGCACCGGGCTGTGGATGCGTACTGGAGACACAGTACGTGTAACCGCAAAGCATGGTGCCTGTACGGTCACACGCTCCTTACAGCGAGTGCGGGGAGTTGCAACTGGTCTGAAACCTTGCTCCGCCAACCACCCCGTGTGCCCCCCCAAAAAAAATGTTTTGGGGCTGCCTCTCATGCTTGCGTCTTGGTTGATTCTCCCCGGTCCAGCTCGTCTTCCCCGTAGGCGCACGTTGCTTGGTCTTTTTGTTGTGGGATCTTCTGTCACGCTCCTTGTCTTCAAACTCCCTGTTGTAAATAAGCCAAAGTGCAACGTGCATGGAATTCCACATCCTTTAATCGAAGTGAAACCAAAAACAATACAGAAAGGAAACGGAACGTGACGTTCTGGGCTGCTCGCAGGCAGCTACACAAAAACAAGATCCCACAATCACAGGTGGGAAAAGGGCTGCCTAAGTATGATCCCCAATCAGAGACAACGATAGACAGCTGCCTCTGATTGGGGACCATACCCGGCCAAACAAAGAAATAAGAAAACTAGATTCCCCACCCAAATCACACCCTGACCTGACCAAATAGAGAAATAGAAAGGCTCTCTATGGTCAGGGCATGACAAGTCTAATAAATCAATTTAATAACACTGCCACAATATTTACATTATCCAAGATAAATCCATTTAAAATACACCGCCACTATAATTACATTATCTAAGATAAATCCATTTAATATATACACCGCCACAATAATTACATTATCTAAGATAAATCAATTTAATATACACCGCCACAATAATTACATTATCTAAGATAAATCCATTTAATATATACACCGCCACAATAATTACATTATCTAAGATAAATCCATTTAATATACACCGCCACAATAATTACATTGTCTAAAATAAATAAATGTAATATACACCACCACAATAATTACATTATCTAAGATAAATCCATTTAATATATACACCGCCACAATAAGTACATTGTCTAAGATAAATCCATTTAATATACACCGCCACAATAATTACATTATCTAAGATAAATCCACTTAAAATACACCGTCACAATAATTACATTATCTAAGATAAATCCCTTTAATATACACAATCACATTAACTCCATTATCCAAGTTAAATCCCTTTAATATACACAATCACATTATCTAAGATATGCTTATAGATCCTGTGCCATTATTTTATATTATATAATTGAACTTAGCTGAATTAAATAGAAAGGATCATTTTCATGAGCGAGTGTGCATATGAAGTGGCTATGTGGAGCGTAAAAGTGATCACTTGAAACAGGTCCTATATGCTACATTTAGAGTTATATGGCAACTTTAGTTGTGAATGATACAAACCTAAGAATGTCTTACAAATTAAAACATACTTTTGGTCATGTAGTGTATGTGGACACCTGCTCATCAAACATCTCATTCCAAAATCATGGGCATTAATATGGAGTTGGTCCCTCCTTTGCTGCTATAACAACCTCCACTATTCTGGGAAGGCTTTCCGCTAGATGTTGGAACATTGCTGAGAGGACTTGCTAACATTCAGCCACATGAGCATTAGTGAGGTCGGACACTGATGTTGGGCAATTAGGCCTGGCTCGCAGTCTGCGTTCCAATTCATCCCAAAGGTGTTCGATGGAGTTGAGGTCAGGGCTCTGTACAGGCGAATCAAGTTATTCCACACTGATCTGAACGAACCATTTCTGTATGGACCTCGCTTTGTGCACGGGGGCATTGTCATGCTGAAACAGGAAGGGGCCTTCCACAAACTGTTGTCACAAAGTTGGAAGCACAGAATCATCTAGAATGTCATTGTATGTTGTAGCGTTAAGGTTTCACTGGAACTAAGGGGCTTAGCCCGAACCATGAAAACCAGCCCCAGCCCATTATTCCTCCTCCTCCACCAAACTGTACAGTTGGCACTATGCATTGGGGCAGGTAGCATTCTCCTGGCATCCGCCAAACCCAGATGGTGAAGCGTGATTCATCACTCCAGAGAATGCGTTTCCACTGCTCCAGAGTCCAATGGTGGCGAGCTTTGCACCACTCCAGCCAACGCTTGGCATTGCACATGGTGAACTTAGGCTTGTGTGCAGCTGCACGGCCATGGATTGGAAAGCTGCCGCGGTTTTCACCCTCTTCAAAGGGGGAGACATTCTAAACCCAAACTGCTACAGACCTATATCTATCCTACCCTGCCTTTCTAAGGTCTTTGAAAACCAAGTTAGCCTCTTACATCTAGATGTTCCGCTAGCGGAACGCCTCGCCAATATCCAATGATAGAGCGTGGCGCGATTTACAAACACCTCAAAAATCCCAAAATCTTTCAAACATATGACTATTTTACACCATTTTAAAGATAAGACTCTCCTTTATCTAACCACATTGTCCGATTTCAAAAAGGCTTTACAACGAAAGCAAAACATTAGATTATGTCAGGAGAGTACCCAGCCAGAAATAATCACACACCCATTTTTCAAGCTAGCATATAATATCACAAAAACCAAAACCACAGCTAAATGCAGCACTAACCTTTGATGATCTTCATCAGATGACACTCCTAGGACATTATGTTATACAATACATGCATGTTTTGTTCAATCAAGTTCATATTTATATCAAAAACCAGCTTTTTACATTAGCATGTGACGTTCAGAACTAGCATACCCACCGAAAACATCCGGTGAATTTACTAAATTACTCACGATAAACGTTCACAAAAAACAAAACAATTATTTTAAGAATTATAGATCCAGAACTCCTTTATGCAATAGTGGTGTCCGATTTTAAAATAGCTTTTCGGTGAAAGCACATTTTGCAATATTCTGAGTAGATAGCCCGGCCATCATGGCTAGCTATTTTGACACCCACCAAGTTTGGCATTCACCAAACTCAGATTTACTATAAGAAAAATTGGATTACCTTTGCTGTTCTTCGTCAGAATGCACTCCCAGGACTTCTACTTCAACACCCAATGTTGTTCTGGTTCCAAATAATCCATAGATATATCCAAATAGCTGCGTTTTGTTCTTTCGTTCCAGACACTATCCGAAGGGTGAAGCGCCGGCGCGTATCGTGACAAAAAAATTCAAAATATTCCATTACCGTACTTCGAAGCATGTGAAACGCTGTTTAAAATCAAATTTTATGCGATTTTTCTCATAAAATAGCGATAATATTCCGACCCGGAGACCTTGTTTTTTCGTTCAAATACTGAAAATAGAAAATGGAGTCTTCACATGCACGCGCGCACCCGTGTCATTGTTCTCAGAATGACCTCTTTCCAAAACCCCTACTGTTTTTCAGCCAGGGACTGCAGAGTCATCATTCCCCATTCTGGCGCCTTCTGAGAGCCTATGGGAGCCTTAGAAAATATCACGTTACAGCAGAGATCCTCTATTTTCGATAAAGAGGCTATAGAAGGACAAGAAATGGTCAGACAGGGCACTTACTGTATGGAATCGTCTCAGGTTTTGGCCTGCCATATGAGTTCTGTTATACTCACAGACACCATTCAAACAGTTTTAGAAACTTTAGGGTGTTTTCTATCCAAATCAAATGATTTTATGCATATTCTAGTTTCTGGGCAGGAGTAATAACCAGATTAAATCGGGTACGTTTTTTATCCGGCCGTGAAAATACTGCCCCCTATCCTAAACAGGTTAACAAACAGCTTCATCGTAGGGATGGTGCCAGGTTTCCTCCAGACGTGACGCTTGGCATTCAGGCCAAATAGTTCAATCTTTGTTTCATCAGACCAGAGAATCTTGTTTTTCATGGTCTGAGAGTCCTTTAGGTGCCTTTTGGCAAAATCCAAGTAGGCTGTCATGTGCTGTTTACTGAGGAGTGGCTTCCATCTGGCCACTTTACCATAAAGGCCTGATTGGTGGAGTGCTGCAGAGATGGTTGTCCTTCTGGAAGGTTCTCCCATCTCCACAGAATAACTCTAGAGCTCTGTCAGAGTGACCATCAGGTTCTTTGTCACCTCCCTGACCAAGGCCCTTCCCCCCTGATTGCTCAGTTTGATGGAGGCCACTGTGTTCTTGGGGACCTTCAATGTTTCAGACATTGTTTGGTACCCTTCCCCAGATCTTTGCCTCGACACAATCCTGTCTCGGAGTTCTATGGACAATTCCTTTGACCTCATGGCTTGGTTTTTGCTCTAACATGTACTATCAACTGTAGGACCTTATATAGACTGGTGTGTGCCTTTCCAAATCATGCCCAATCAATTGAATTTACCACAGGTGGACTCCAATCAAGTTGTAGAAACATCTCAGGGATGATCAATGGAAACAGGATGCATCTGAGCTAAATTTCTAGTCTCATAGCAAAGGGTCTGAATACTTATGTAAATAAGCTATATTTATTTTTATTTTGCAAACATTTCTAAAAACCTGTTTTTGCTTTGTCATTATGGGGTTTTGTGTCGATTGATGAGAAAAAATAATAATTTAATACATTTTTTTGCATGTTAAAACCATGATTCAGACTATACCATGTATAAGTGAAAGTACTGTAGCAGTACCATGGTACAGTTTTGTAAGGGTGGGCTGCTCTACGGTCCCTCTTCCAGATAGGATGTTTGTTCTGGGCTGCTCTGCAGTGCTCTGTTCCAGATAGGATGTTTGTTCTGGGCTGCTCTGCGGTGCCTCTTCCAGATAGGATGTTTGTTCTGGGCTGCTCTGCGGTGCTCTGTTACAGATAGGATGTTTGTTCTGGGCTGCTCTGCGGTGCTCTGTTCCAGATAGGAGGTTTGTTTTGGGCTGCTCTGCGGTGCTCTGTTCCAGATAGGAGGTTTGTTCTGGGCTGCTCTGCGGTGCTCTGTTCCAGATAGGAGGTTTGTTCTGGGCTGTTCCGGGATGCTCTGTTCCAGATAAGTCATTAGATAGATCATTAGAGTAACAACACAATAATCATTACACTAATATCAATTACTAGAAGCACAAAATGGTGTCAGTTAAGTCTATCTTGATCAGTGAGCGCTTTGTGGTTTTTTTCCACATGTGATTGTGCTTTATAACCTTAACTTTATAATATCTGCTGTTAGCACGGTAGCTTTTTGTAATGGAAGTGCTGTTAGCACGGTAGCTTTTTGTAATGGAAGTGCTGTTAGCACGGTAGCTTTTTGTAATGGAAGTGCTGTTAGCACGGTAGCTTTTTGTAATGGAAGTGCTGTTAGCACGGTAGCTTTTTGTAATGGAAGAGCTGTTAGCACGGTAGCTTTTTGTAATGGAAGAGCTGTTAGCACGGTATCTTTTTGTAATGGAAGAGCTGTTAGCACGATAGCTTTTTGTAATGGAAGTAGAGAAAATCACACAGTGAGAGATGCACCATTTTGGCCACTCCCACAAAACATTACACATTTATAGCGTCTTCTTGCAAAGGAACTGACACAAAAGCTCTCAGCTATCAACCAATGGACCTACTGTACATTCAGATATGAAGTCAACGTTTGTCTGTTAGAAGGCTATGTCAGATTTGGATGAAACATTCCCATCAGGGCCAAGATGTTACTCCCCGTGTATGGAGTGATGTTATTGGACACAGTCAGATGCTGCTCTCTTAAAGAGGTAATCCTGGGAGCTCCACATTTTTAATGGAACTGAGTGCAATTTATTAGGCGGGATAGAAATTGTATAAAAAAAAGTGAGCTTCCCGAATTGAATCTTCGTCTAAATGAAATAGACTGTACAGGTGTTTGTCACTTTATGTCTTGGCATCAGGTCGGTCTGTCATTCTGTAATGTGATGATTTGCACCAGGTTCAGAATGATCATGTCGCCTCTAAGCATTAGCCAAATGATCCAGCTCTGGCAAAGGAGAGTGGAGTTGGATGGAGATGTAATCACCATGGCTGGCTAATTAACTTACCACCATGTTCCTAGAAAATGGATTAGCTACCAACAAACTCTAATTATCAGAGCCAGTTAGGAGTGGGCTGCTAGGGATAGGATGGCTAGAGGTGGGCTAGGCTGGCTAGGGGTAGGATGGGGTGGGCTAGGCTGGCTAAGGGTAGGATGGGGTGGGCTAGGCTGGCTAGGGGTAGGATGGGTGGCTAGGCTGTCTAGGGGTAGGATGGGGTGGGCTAGGCTGGCAAGGGGTAGGATGGGCTGGGCTAGGCTGGCTAGGGGTAGGATGGGGTGGGCTAGGCTGGCTAGGGGTAGGATGGGCTGGGCTAGGCTGGCTAGGGGTAAGATGGGGTGGCTAGGCTGGCTAGGGGTAGGATGGGGTGGCTAGGCTGGCTAGGGGTAGGATGGGGTGGCTAGGCTGGCTAAGGGTAGAATGGGGTGGCTAGGCTGGCTAGGGGTAGGATGGGGTGGGCTAGGGGTAGGATGGGGTGGGCTAGCGGTAGGATGGGGTGGGCTAGGCTGGCTAGGGGTAGGATGGGGTGGGCTAGCGGTAGGATGGGGTGGGCTAGGCTGGCTAGGGGTAGGATGGGGTGGGCTAGGCTGGCTAAGGGTAGGATGGGGTGGCTAGGCTGGCTAGGGGTAGGATGGGGGTGGGCTAGGCTGGCTAGGGGTAGGATGGGGTGGGCTAGGCTGGCTAGGGGTAGGATGGGGTGGCTAGGCTGGCTAAGGGTAGGATGGGGTGGGCTAGGGGTGGGCTAGGCTGGCTAGGGGTAGGATGGGGTGGGCTAGCGGTAGGATGGGGTGGGCTAGGCTGGCTAGGGGTAGGATGGGGTGGCTAGGCTGGCTAGGGGTAGGATGGGGGTGGGCTAGGCTGTCAAGGGGTAGGATGGGGTGGGCTAGGCTGGCTAGGGGTAGGATGGGGTGGCTAGGGGTAGGATGGGATGGGCTAGGGGTGGGCTAGGCTGGCTAGGGGTAGGATGGGGTGGCTAGGCTGGCTAGGGGTAGGATGGGGTGGCTAGGCTGGCTAGGGGTAGGATGGGGTGGCTAGGCTGGCTAAGGGTAGGATGGGTTGGGCTAGGGGTGGGCTAGGCTGGCTAGGGGTAGGATGGGGTGGCTAGGCTGGCTAGGGGTAGGATGGGGTGGGCTAGGCTGGCTAGGGGTAGGATGGGGTGGGCTAGGCTGGCTAGGGGTAGGATGGGGTGGCTAGGCTGGCTAGGGGTAGGATGGGGTGGGCTAGGCTGGCTAAGGGTAGAATGGGGTGGGCTAGGCTGGCTAGGGGTGGGCTAGGCTGGCTAGGGGTAGGATGGGGTGGGCTAGGCTGGCTAGGGGTAGGATGGGGTGGGCTAGGCTGGCTAGAGGTGGGCTAGGCTGGCTAGGGGTAGGATGGGGTGGGCTAGGGGTGGGCTAGGCTGGCTAGGGGTAGGATGGGGTGGGCTAGGCTGGCTAGAGGTGGGCTAGGCTGGCTAGAGGTAGGATGGGGTGGGCTAGGCTGGCTAGGGGTGGGCTAGGCTGGCTAGGGGTAGGATGGGGTGGCTAGGCTGGCTAGGGGTAGGATGGGGTGGCTAGGCTGGCTAGGGGTAGGATGGGGTGGCTAGGCTGGCTAGGGGTAGGATGGGGTGGCTAGGCTGGCTAGGGGTAGGATGGGGTGGCTAGGCTGGCTAGGGGTAGGATGGGGTGGCTAGGCTGGCTAGGGGTAGGATGGGTTGGCTAGGCTGGCTAGGGGTAGGATGGGGTGGCTAGGCTGGCTAGGGGTAGGATGGGGTGGCTAGGCTGGCTAAGGGTAGGATGGGGTGGGCTAGGCTGGCTAGGGGTAGGATGGGGTGGCTAGGCTGGCTAGGGGTAGGATGGGGTGGGCTAGGCTGGCTAGGGGTAGGATGGGGTGGCTAGGCTGGCTAGGGGTAGGATTGGGTGGCTAGGCTGGCTAGGGGTAGGATGGGGTGGGCTAGGCTGGCTAAGGGTAGAATGAGGTGGGCTAGGCTGGCTAGGGGTGGGCTAGGCTGGCTAGGGGTGGGCTAGGCTGGCTAAGGGTAGGATGGGGTGGGCTAGGCTGGCTAGAGGTGGGCTAGGCTGGCTAGGGGTAGGAGGGGGTGGGCTAGGCTGGCTAGGGGTAGGATGGGGGTGGGCTAGGCTGGCTAGGGGTAGGATGGGGGTGGGCTAGGCTGGCTAGGGGTGGGCTAGGCTGGCTAGGGGTAGGATGGGTGGGCTAGGCTGGCTAGGGGTAGGATGGGGGTGGGCTAGGCTGGCTAGGGGTGGGCTAGGCTGGCTAGGGATAGGATGGGTAGGATAGGCTGGCTAGAGGTAGGATGGGTAGGATAGGCTGGCTAGGTTTAAGATGGGGTGGACTAGGCTGGCTAGGGGTGGAGTAGGCTGTTTAGAGGAGTGCTAGGCTGGTTAGGGATGGAGTGGGTTGGCTAGAGTTGGACTAGGCTGGCTAGGGGTGGAGTAGGCTGGCTAGGGTTGGACTAGGAGTTGACTAGGCTGGCTAGGCTGGAGTAGGCTGGCTAGAGTTGGACTAGGCTGCTAAGGTATAGCTAGGTGGGATAGGGATGGAATAGGCTGGCTAGGGGTATTCTGGCTGGGGGTGGGTTAGGGTGGAATAGGGATAAACTGGGCTGGCTAGGGTTGGACTAGGCTGACTAGGCAGGTTGGGATAGTGTGGGCCAGGGGTGGAATAGGCTGCTAGGGGTGGGCTAGGCTGGCTAGGGGTAGACTAGGCTGGCTAGGGGTGGACTAGGCTGGCTAAGGATAGGCTAGGGGTGGTCTAGGCTGGCTAAGGGTGGATGAGGGGTGGGCTGGGGTTTCAAGGGGTGGACTAGGGGTGGGTTAGGCTGGCTAGTGGTGGGCTAGGCTGGCTAGGGTTGGACTATGGTGGCTAGGGGTAGGCAGGTTGGGATAGTGTGTGCCAGGGGTGGAATAGGCTGCTAGGGGTGGGCTAAGCTTGCTCTGGGTAGGCTTGCTAGGGGTGGACTAGGCTGGCTGGGGGTGGACTATGCTTGCTAGGGGTGGACTAGGCTTGCTAGGGGTGGGCTAGGCTTGCTAGGGTAGACTAAGCTGGCTAGGTGTGGGCTAGGGGTGGAATAGGCTGCTAGGGATAGGCTAGGCTGGCTAGGGTTTGGCTAGACTGTCCAGGGTTTGGCTAAGCTTGCTAGCGGTGGACTAGGGGTGGGCTGGGGTTTTCTAGGGGTGGACTAGGGGTGGGCTGGGGTTTTCTAGGGGTGGACTAGGGGTGGGCTAGGGTTTTCTAGGGGTGGACTAGGGGTGGGCTAGGCTTGCTAGTGGTGGGCTAGGCTGGTTAGTGGTGATCTAGGGGTTGTCTAGGATAGCTAGGGGTGGGATAGACTTTCTAGGGGTGGTCTAGTCTGGCTAGTGTTGGTCTAGGCTGACTAGGGATGGTCTAGGCTGACTAGGAGTGGTCTAGGCTGGCTAGGGGTGGTCTAGGCTGGCTAGGGAGGGCCTAGGGGTTGTCTAGGCTAGTAAGGGATGGAGTAGGCTGGCTAGAGTTGGACTGGGGTGGGCTAGGATGGATGGGGTGGGCTAGCTAGGGATGGAGTAGGCTGGCTAGAGTTGGACTGGGGTGGGCTAGGTTGGACTGGGGTGAGCTAGGCTGGATAGGGATGGGCTATGGGTGGTCTAAGCTGACGAGGGGTGGGCTGTCATTGGTCTAGGCTGGCTAGGGGTAGGCTGGCTGGGGTGGGATAGGTTGGGCTAGGGGTGACCGAGGCTGGCTAGGGGTGGACTAGGCTGGCTAGGGGTGGACTAAGGCTGGCTAGGGGTGGACTAAGGCTTGCTAGGGGTGGACTAAGGCTTGCTAGTGTTGGACTAAGGCTTGCTAGGGGTGGACTAAAGCTTGCTAGGGGTGGACTTGACTTGCTAGGGGTGGACTAGGTTTGCTAGGGGTGGACCTGGCTTGGCTAGGGGTGGACTAGGCTTGCTAGGGGTAGGCTGGGTGGGATAGGGGTGGAATAAGCTTGCTAGGGGTAGGCTGGGTGGGATAGGGGTGGACTAGACTGGCTAGGGGTGGACTAGGCTGGCTAGGGGTGGACTAGGCTGGCTAGGGGTGGACTAGGCTGGCTAGGGGTGAGCTAGGCTTGCTAGGGGTGAGCTAGGCTTGCTAGGGGTGGGCTAGGCTTGCTAGGGGTGGGCTAGGCTTGCTAGGGGTGGGCTAGGCTTGCTAGGGGTGAGCTAGGCTTGCTAGGGGTGAGCTAGGCTTGCTAGGGGTGGGCTAGGCTTGCTAGGGGTGGGCTAGGCTTGCTAGGGGTGAGCTAGGCTTGCTAGGGGTGAGCTAGGCTTGCTAGGGGTGGGCTAGGCTTGCTAGGGGTAGGCTTGCTAGGGGTGGACTAGGCTGGCTAGGGGTGGACTAGGCTGGCTAGGTGTGGACTAGGCTGGCTAGGGGTGAGCTAGGCTTGCAAGGGGTGGGCTAGGCTTGATAGAGGTAGGCTTGCTAGGGGTGGACTAGGCTTGCTAGGGGTGGACTAGGCTTGCTAGTGGTTGGCTAGGCTTGCTAGGGGTGGACTAGGCTGGCTAGGGGTGGACTAGGCTTGTTAGGGGTGGGCTATGCTTGCTAGGGGTTGGCTAGGCTTGCTAGGGTTGGACTAGTCTTGCTCTGGGTAGGCTTGCTAGGGGTGGACTAGGCTTGCTAGGGGTGGGCTAAGCTTGCTCTGGGTAGGCTTGCTAGGGGTGGAATAGGCTGGCTGGGGGTGGACTATGCTTGCTAGGGGTGGACTAGGCTTGCTAGAGGTGGGCTAGGCTTGCTAGGGGTAGACTAAGCTGGCTAGGTGTGGGCTAGGGGTGGAATAGGCTGCTAGGGATAGGCTAGACTGTCCAGTGTTTGGCTAAGCTTGCTAGCGGTGGACTAGGGGTGGGCTGGGGTTTTCTAGGGGTGGACTAGGGGTGGGCTGGGGTTTTCTAGGGGTGGACTAGGGGTGGGCTAGGGTTTTCTAGGGGTGGACTAGGGGTGGGCTGGGGTTTTCTAGGGGTGGACTAGGGGTGGGCTAGGCTTGCTAGTGGTAGGCTGGTTAGTGGTGATCTAGGGGTTGTCTAGGATAGCTAGGGGTGGGCTAGACTTTCTAGGGGTGGTCTAGTCTGGCTAGTGTTGGTCTAGGCTGACTAGGGATGGTCTAGGCTGGCTAGGAGTGGTCTAGGCTGGCTAGGGGTGGGATAGACTTTCTAGGGGTGGTCTAGTCTGGCTAGTGTTGGTCTAGGCTGACTAGGGATGGTCTAGGCTGGCTAGGGGTGATCTAGGCTGGCTAGGGGTGGACTAGGCTGGCTAGGAGTGGTCTAGGCTGGCTAGGGGTGGTCTAGGCTGGCTAGGGGTGGACTAGGCTGGCTAGGGGTGATCTAGGCTGGCTAAGGGTGGTCTAGGCTGGCTAGGAGTGGTCTAGGCTGACTAGGGATGGTCTAGGCTGGCTAGGAGTGGTCTAGGCTGGCTAGGGGTGATCTAGGCTGGCTAGGAGTGGTCTAGGCTGGCTAGGCTGGCTAGGGGTGGACTAGGCTGACTAGGGATGGTCTAGGCTGGCTAGGAGTGGTCTAGGCTGGCTAGGGTGATCTAGGCTGGCTAGGGTTGGTCTGGGCTGGCTAGTGGTGGTCTGCTGGGTGTTTCTCCCTCAGCGTGTAGCAGGAGGCCTGCTGGGTGTTTCTCCCTCGTGCGTGGTAGGAGGCCTGCTGGGTGTTTCTCCCTCGGTGCGTGGTAGGAGGCCAGCTGGGTGTTTCTCCTTCAGTGCGTGGTAGGAGGCCTGCTGGGTGTTTCTCCCTCGGTGCGTGGTAGGAGGCCTGCTGGGTGTTTCTCCCTCGGTGCGTTGTAGGAGGCCTGCTGGGTGTTTCTCCCTCGGTGCGTGGTAGGAGGCCTGCTGGGTGTTTCTCCCTCGGTGCGTGGTAGGAGGTCTGCTGGGTGTTTTTCCCTCAGTGCGTGGTAGGAGGCCAGCTGGGTGTTTCTCCTTCAGTGCGTTGTAGGAGGCCTGCTGGGTTTTTCTCCCTCGGTGCGTGGTAGGAGGCCTGCTGGGTGTTTCTCCCTCGGTGCGTGGTAGGAGGCCTGCTGGGTGTTTCTCCCTCGGTGCGTGGTAGGAGGCCTGCTGGGTGTTTCTCCCTCGGTGCGTGGTAGGAGGCCTGCTGGGTGTTTCTCCCTCGGTGAGTGGTAGCCGGCCAGCTGGCTCTGTCTGGGTGACTGAGAGAGCATCTCTAATGGTCTACTAGAGACAGAGCAGCCATCTCTCACTACCACTGCTAATAAGACTCTCGCTGTGTAGCCATTCATTCTGCTTATTAACCTAGTAGTGACACACACACACACATTCATCCTGCTTAATAACCTGATTACCATGGCTGCCCTCATTACCATGGCTGCCCCAGCCTCAGCCCCAGCCGCCCTAGCTGCTACCCAGGCTCTGTCCTCTGTACTCTGACAACCCTCCACAGATGATTGAAGATACAGAGGCAGGACTGCCATGCACATGTACACACTCACACACATATACAGACACACACACACACACACACACACACACACACACACACACACACACACACACACACACACTCACCATGCACCTCTCACACGCTCTGGCTGCCAGAAGCACCTCTCACACGGTCCTGCTCCGTCTGCTTCAATATTTATCTCCATTGATCAGACTAGCTGCAGACTTCCTGATTTATTTCCAGAAGCATTTACCTGAGTCTCAAATGGCACCCTATTCCTAATATAGTGCACTACTGTTGACCAGGGCTCATAGGGCCAATAGGGCTCATAGGGCCAATAGGGGTCATAGGGCCAATGGGGATCACAGGGCCAATGGGGATCATAGGGCTCATAGGGCCAATAGGGGTCAATAGGGCCAATAGGGCCATTAGGGCCAATAGGGTCAGTAGGGCCATTAGGGCTCATAGGGCCAATAAGGCTCATAGGGCCAATAAGGCTCATAGGGCCAATAGGGCTCATAGGGCCAATAGGTTGCATAGGGATCATATAGCCAATAGGGCTCATAGGGCCATTAGGGCTCATAGGGCCAACAGGGTCAGTAGGGCCAATAGGGTGAATAGGGCTCATAGGGCCATTAGGGCTCATAGGGTCAATAAGGTTCATTAGGCTCATAGGGCCAATAGGGCTCATAGGGTCAGTAGGGCCAATAGGCTCATAGGGCCAATAGGCTCATAGGGCCAATAGGCTCATAGGGCCAATAGGGCTCATAGGGTCAGAAGGGCCCATAGGCTCATAGGGCCAATAGGGCTCATAGGGCCAATAGGGCCCATAGGGTCAGTAGGGCTCATAGGGCCAATAGGACTCATAGGGCCAATAGGCTCATAGGGTCAGTAAGGCCAATAGGGCTCATAGGGCCAATAGGGCTCATAGGGTCAGTAGGGCCAATAGGGCTCATAGGGTCAGTAGGGCCAATGGGGATCATAGGGCCAATGGGGATCATAGGGCTCATAGGGCCAATAGGGGCCAATAGGGCCATTAGGGCTCATAGGGTCAATAGGGCCATTAGGGCTCATAGGGCCAATAGGGTCAGTAGGGCCAATAGGGTCAGTAGGGCCATTAGGGCTCATAGGGCCAATAGGGTGCATAGGGGTCATATAGCCAATAGGGCTCATAGGGCCATTAGGGCTCATAGGGCCAACAGGGTCAGTAGGGCCAATAGGGTGAATAGGGCTCATAGGGCCATTAGGGCTCATAGGGCCAATAAGGTTCATTAGGCTCATAGGGCCAATAGGGCTCATAGGGTCAGTAGGGCCAATAGGCTCATAGGGTCAGTAGGGCTCATAGGCTCATAGGGCCAATAGGGCTCATAGGGAGAGTAGGGCCCATAGGGTCAAAAGGGCTCATAGGGTCAGAAGGGCTCATAGGCTCATAGGGCCAATAGGCTCATAGGGCCAATAGGCTCATAGGGCCAATAGGGCCAATAGGGCTCATAGGGTCAGAAGGGCCCATAGGCTCATAGGGCCAATAGGGCTCATAGGGAGAGTAGGGCCCATAGGGTCAGTAGGGCTCATAGGGTCAGTAGGACTCATAGGGCCAATAGGGCTCATAGGGTCAGTAGGGCTCATAGGGCCAGTAGAGCTCATGGGCCATTAGGGTCAAAAATAGTGCACTGTATTGGGAATATGGTACCATTTGGGAAACACCCCGGGAGAAATAGGGCAGAGATGAAATGACTCTAAATGACAAGTCCCGGGTAGGTCACACATGTAAGTAGTCAGGGTTGGGTTGGCTACTTTTTACATGTAATCCACTACAGTTTCATGTAATCAGATACTCCCCAACCCTGTAAGGAGGCTGTGAGGACATTGATTTGTGATGCGAACCAAATGGATGATCATCAACGATGATGAGTGATCAATTATTAAACCACTGAGAATGGAAAGTTGTTTAAAGTGATCTAGTTGTATGTATAAGGGGAAAACCAGGATGTTGCATGGCCATACTCTCAACGTGAGAAAGACAGTGGTAGGTTTGAGGTTGGGGAAAAAACAAGGCTTCTGGAAAGAAATACTGTCAGCATGCTGAACTGGTGTCGCTCATTCCGCAGACAAACTTTCAACCAGTTCTCCCCATTTAAGCAACGAGACGGAGTCAGAGGCCAAGCCTTCTCCTGTTTCTCCTCCACCCGTTACGGGGTCTGAGCCGCCGAAGCTTCCCACCATTAACTCTGATGAATTGAAAACCCTAGTCATTGGTGACTCCATTACCTGCAGTATTAGACTTAAAAAGAATCATCCAGCGATCATACACTGTTAACCAGGGGGCAGGGCTACCGACGTTAAGGCTAATCTGAAGATGGTTCTGGTAAAAGCTAAAACTGGTGAGTGTAGAGAGTATAGGGATATTGTTATCCACGTCGGCACCAACGACGTTAGGACGAAACAGTCAGAGGTATTATTTAGCGAGATTGAGCAAGATGGCACCAACAGAGATGGTCTCCTGGCTTCGAGTCCTAAGGAAACTATGCAGTATTTTTTTTTTTATGTATTAATTGTTATATTGTTAGCCCAGAAAATCTTAAGTGTTATTACATATAGCCAGGGATAACTATTGGATATAAAGGGTGCAGGCCAGCCAGCAGGCTGTTAGCCAGCCTGCCAGCTTAGTGGAGTCTGCCACTAGCACAGTCAGTGTAGTCAGCTATCCCCATTGAGGGGACGTGTGCTCCGGGCATGTGCTGATAACTGGCAGGTGTCTTCACTAACATTTTCAACATGTCCCTGATTGAGTCTGTAATACCAACATGTTTCAAGCAGACCACCATAGTCCCTGTGCCCCAGAGCACTATAGTAATCTGTCTAAATGACTACAGACCTGTAGCACTCACGTCCATAGCCATGAAGTGCTTTGAAAGGCTGGTAATGGCTCACATTAACGCCATTATCCCAGAAACCCTAAACCCACTCCAATTTGCACACCGCTCAAATAGATCCACAGATGATGCAATCTCTATTGCACTCCACACTGCCCTTTCCCACCTGGACAAAAGGAATACATATGTGAGAATGATATTCATTGACCACAGCTCAGTGTTCATCACCATAGTGCCCTCAAAGCTCATCACTAAGCTAAGAATCCTGGGACTAAACACCTCGCTCTGCAACTGTATCCTGGACTTCCTGGGCGAGTCGCCCCCAGGTGGTGAGGGTAGGTAGCAACACATCCACCACGCTGATCCTCAACACTGGAGCCCCTCAGGGGTGCGTGCTCAGTCCCCTTCTGTACTCCCTGTTCACACATGACTGCACGGCCAGGCATGACTTCAACACCATCATTAAGTTTGCAGATGACACAACAGTGGTAAGCCTGATCACCGACAATGACGAGACAGCCTATAGGGAGGAGGCCAGAGACATGGCCGGGTGGTGCCAGAATAACATCCTATCCCTCATTGTAATCAAGATAAAGGAGATGATTGTGGACGGCAGGAAAAGGAGGACCGAGCACATCCCCATTCTCATCGACGGGGCTGTAGTGGAGCAGGTTGAGAGCTTCAAGTTCCTTGGTGTCCACATCACCAACAAACTAGAATGGTCCAAACACACCTAGACAGTCGTGAAGAGGGCACGACAAAACCTATTCCCCCTCAGGAGACTGAAAAGATTTGGCATGGGTCCTGAGATCCTCAAAAGGTTCTACAGCTGCAGCATTGAGAGCATCCTGACTGGTTGCATCACTGCCTGGTACGGCAACTGCTCGGACTCCGGCTGCAAGGCACTACAGATGGTAGTGAGTACGGCTCAGTACATCAATGGGGCTAAGCTGCCTGCCATCCAGGACCTCTACACCAGGCGGTATCAGAAGGCCCTAAAAATTGTCAAAGACCCCAGCCCCCCCAGTCATAGACTGTTCTCTCTACTACCGCATGGCAAGGGGTACCGGAGTGCCAAGTCTAGGACCAAAAGGCTTCTGAACAGTTTTTACCCCCAAGCCATAAGACTCCTGAACAGGTAATCAAATGGCTACACAAACTATTTTCATTGTGTCCCCCCCCAAAAACCTCTCTTTTTATGCTGCTGCTGCTCTCTGTTTATTATCTATGCATAGTCACTTTAACTATACATTCACGTACATACTACCTCAATTAGCCCGACTAACTGATGCCCCCGCACATTGACGCTGTACCGGTACCCCCCTGTATATAGCCTCCACATTGACTCTGTACCGTTACCCCCTGTATATAGCCTCCACATTGACTCTGTACCGGTACCCCCTGTATATAGCCTCCACATTGACTCTGTACCGGTACCCCCTGTATATAGCCTCCACATTGACTCTGTACCGGTACCCCCTGTATATAGCCTCCACATTGATTCTGTACCGGTACCCCCTGTATATAGCCTCCACATTGACTCTGTACCGGTACCCCCTGTATATAGCCTCCACATTGATTCTGTACCGGTACCCCCTGTATATAGCCTCCACATTGACTCTGTACCGGTACCCCCTGTATATAGCCTCCACATTGACTCTGTACCGGTACCCCCTGTATATAGCCTCCACATTGACTCTGTACCGGTACCCCCTGTATATAGCCTCCACATTGATTCTGTACCGGTACCCCCTGTATATAGCCTCCACATTGACTCTGTACCGGTACCCCCTGTATATAGCCTCCACATTGATTCTGTACCGGTACCCCCTGTATATAGCCTCCACATTGACTCTGTACCCGTACCCCCTGTATATAGCCTCCACATTGACTCTGTACCACCACCCCCTGTATATAGCCTCCACATTGACTCTGTACCGGTACCCCCTGTATATAGCCTCCACATTGACTCTGTACCGGTATCCCCTGTATATAGCCTCCACATTGACTCTGTACCGGTATCCCCTGTATATAGCCTCCACATTGACTCTGTACCGGTACTCCCTGTATATAGCCTCCACATTGACTCTGTACCGGTACCCCCTGTATATAGCCTCCACATTGACTCTGTACCGGTACCCCCTGTATTTAGCCTCCACATTGACTCTGTACCGTAATACCCTGTATATAGCCTCCACATTGACTCTGTACCGTAATACCCTGTATATAGCCTCCACATTGACTCTGTACCGTAATACCCTGTATATAGCCCCGCTACTGTTATTGTCACAATTTTTCTGTTTTCTTTTTCTTTTGTATTTCTTTACTTATCTATTGTTTACCTAATACCTATTATTTTTTTTACTTAAAATTGCACTGTTGGTTAGGGCTTGTAAGTAAGCATTTCACAGCGAGGCAAAAACTAACATGGCGGTGTTCGCCAATCTCACTGGAATAAAGACCTCCTCTATTCCTGTCATTATTGAAAGAGCTTGTGATATCTCACATCTCAAAATAGGGCTACTTAATGTTAGATCCCTCACTTCAAAGGCAGTTATAGTCAATGAACTAATCACTGATCATAACCTTGATGTGATTGGCCTGACTGAAACATGGCTTAAGCCTCATGATTTTACTATGTTAAATGAGGCCTCTCCTCCTGGTTACACTAGTGACCATATCCACTGTGCATCCCGCAAAGGCGGAGGTGTTGCTAACAGTTACGACACTTTTCAATTTATAAATAAAAACGTTAAACACTGTGTTTTTGTCTTTTTGAGTTTCTAGTCATGAGATCTATGCTGCCTACTCAATCACTTTTTATAGCTACTGTTTACACGCCTCCTATGCCGTATAGAGCGCTCCTCACTGAGTTCCCTGAATTCCTATCGGACCTTGTAGTCATGGCAGATAATAATCTAATATTCACATGGAAAAGTCCAAAGACCCACTTCAAAAGGCTTTCGGAGCCATCATCAACTCAGTGGGTTTTGTCCAACATGTCTCCAGAGCGACGCATTGCCATATAGAGGAAAACAAATTACGGAGTCCTCTTTGAATCTGCATATTTCTCCAAGACTCAGAGTCTGCACAGAACTGCCAGGACGTAAGATCAATGGAGACACTCAAGTTTTTTAATCCTGTATCTCTTGACACATTCACGAAAAATAGTCATGGCCTCTAAACTTTCCAGCTGCATAGTGGACTATATTCTAACTAAACTACTGAAAGAGCTACTTCCTATGTTGAACACAATAAACAGCCCCCTCTCCTCCAGATGTGTACCAAACTCACTAAAAGTAGCCATAATAAAGCCTCTCCTGAAAAAAGCCAAACCTTGAACTGGAAATTATAAAAAACAAATCGGCCTATATTGAATCTCCTCAACAACAAAAAAAAGAACAAAAAAAACAGTTGTGCAGCCTTCCTGAAGACAAATAATGTATATGAAAACGTATCAGTCTGGATTTAGACCCCATCATAGGACTGAGACTGCACTCGTGAAGGTGGTAAATCACCTTTTAATGGTGTCAGACCGAGGCTCTGCATCTGTCCTCGTGCTCTTAGACCTTAGTGCCGCTTTTGACACCATCGATCACCACATTCTTTTGGAGAGATTGGAAACCCTAATTGGTCTACACGGGCAAGTTCTTGCCTGGTTTAGATCTTACCTGTTGGAAAGATATCAGTTTGTCTCTGTGGATGGTTTGCCGTGTGACAAATCAATTGTTTGTTTTGGTGTTCCTCAAGGTTCCGTTTTAGGACCACAATTGTTTTCACTATATATTCTACCTCTTGTGGATGTCATTCAGAAACACAATGTCAACTTTCACTGCTATGCAGACAATACACAGCTGTATATTTTGATGAGACATGGTGAAGCCCGAAATTGCCCTCCCTGAAAGCCTGTGTTTCAGATATAAGGAAGTGGATGGCTGCATGTTTTTAACTTTTAAACTCGGACAAAACAGAGATTCTAGTTCTAGGTCCCAAGAAACAAAGAGATCTGCTGTTGGATCTGACAATTAATCTTAATGGTTGTACAGTCGTCTCAAATAGAAATGTTTAGGACCTCAGCGTTACTCTGGACCCTGATCTCTCTTTTGACAAACATATCAAGGATATTTCAAGGGCAGCTTTATTCCATCTTTGTAAAATTGCAAAAAATCTGAAACCTTTTGTCCAAAAATGATGCAGAAGAATATATCCATGCTTTTGTCTCTTCCAGATTAGACTACTGCAATGTTCTACTTACCGGCTACCTAAATAAAGCACTAAATAAACTTCAGTTAGTGCTAAACACGGCTGCTAGAATCTTGACTAGAACCCAAAAATGTGATATTACTCCTGCTTCCCGTTAGGGCTGATTTTCAAGGTTTTACGGCTGACCTACAAAGCTTTACATTCTCAGAATTACTTTCTCATGCCCATCTCTCCGATTTGGTCCTGCAGTACATACCTACACGTACGCCACGGTCACAAGACACAAGCCTCTTTATTGCCCATAGAATTTCTAAGCAAACAGCTGGAGGCAGGGCTTTATATAGAGCTCTATGTTTATGTAATGGTCTGCCTATCCATGTGAACGATAGAGACTCGGTCTCAACCTTTAAGTGTTTACTGAAGACTCATCTCTTCAGTAGGTCTTATGATTGAGTGTAGTCTGGCCCAGGGGAGCGAAGGTGAACCGCCCTTGCTGTCTCTGCCTGGCCGGCTCCTTTCTCTCCACTTGGATTCTCTGCCTCTGACCCTATTACAGGGGCTGAGTCACTGGCTTACTAGTGCTCTTCCATGCTGTCCCTAGGAGGGGTGCGTCACTTGAGTGGGTTGAGTGGTGTGGGGACTGTGCTTTGTCAAAGTGCTGGGGGGCTATGGTCAGTCTATTACATCTGGTGTAATTATCCTGTCTTATCTGGTGTCCTGTGTAAATATAAGTATGCTCCCTCTATTTGTCTCTCTCTCTCCGTCTCTCCCTCTCCTCCCGGAGGAACTGAGCCCTAGCACCATGCCTCAGGACTACCTGGCCTGATGACTCCTGGCTGTTTCCAGTCCACCTGGTCGTGCTGCTGCAGGAACCCTGACCTGTTCACCAGAGTTCACCCTTGTCTCGGACATGGTGTCTTCAATTCTCTCTCTCTCTCTTGCTCTCGCTCTCTACCACACCTGCTGTCTCGACCTCTGAATGCTTGGCTATGAAAAGCCAACTGACATTTACTTCTGAGGTACTGACCTGTTGCACCCTCTACAACCACTGATTGTTATTTGACCCTGCTGGTCATCTATGAACAATTGAAAATCTTGAAGAACAATCTGGCCTTAATGGCCATGTACTCTTATAATCTCCACCCCTCACAGCCAGAAGAGGACTGGCCTCCAGGTTCCTATCTTTCTAGGGAGTTTTTCCTAGCCACCGTGCTTCTACATCTGCATTGCTTGCTGTTTGGGGTTTTAGCCTGGGTTTCTGTATAAGCACTTTGTGACATCTGCTGATGTAAAAAGGGCTTTATAAATACATGTGATTGATAAACTCAATGTGCTACAGTAGGTTTGAGGTTGGGGAAAAACAAGACTAAAGCAAGAACACAAAATATTCACACAATAGTTAAAAGCCTTAAGGACTTACTAAGATTAAACCTTACAGTATAGCTGCAGAAACAACACCAAATGTGTCTATGCAAAGTGTTCATGCTTGCCATCAAAGAGCGTGACATTTACAAGTAATTTATTTCATTACGGCTAGGAAGCTACAGGGATTCAGCTGGGACTTTGTGGCATTTTGATTTAATTACTGTCTGTTTAGTGTTTCATTTGCAGACATTGATATAATCCTATTACCAAAGAGGTTACGAAATAAAATTGAAAATATGGAAATGATATGCCTTGTCAATTAAAAAAAAGTTTTGAGCTGGTGAGTTCATGGTGGAGGCTGATATCAGTTGATAAAGCCCTTCTAAGTGATTTTGTTTCTGTGTATAGATAAACTGCTGATGGTATTGTGTCATAGGACCATAGATAGGAGGGTCATTTCAAGGAAGCAGTGATGTAGGTGTGTTAACGCTGCTCCCCCTTCCCTGTTCGTGAATAAAGTAACATTCCCTATATTTCTAATGCATTTTTCCTGGATAGGTGGGTAAACGCTTGAGTAATATGATAATAGTAATATAAGAAAGGTGTTTAAACTGAATTCACGTCTGTTTACCCTCCACTAGACCGCTAAAGGAAAGTGTGTTTACCCTCCACTACACCGCTAAGGGAAGGTGTGTTTACCCTCCACTACACCGCTAAGGGAAGGTGTGTTTACCCTCCACTACACCGCTAAGGGAAGGTGTGTTTACCCTCCACTACACCGCTAAGGGAAGGTGTGTTTACCCTCCACTAGACCGCTAAAGGAAGGTGTGTTTACCCTCTGCTACACCGCTCAGGGAAGGTGTGTTTACCCTCCACTACACCGCTAAGGGAAGGTGTGTTTACCCTCCACTAGACCGCTAAAGGAAGGTGTGTTTACCCTCCATGTGTTTACCCTCCACTACACCACTAAGGGAAGGTGTGTTTACCCTCCACTACACCGCTAAGGGAAGGTGTGTTTACCCTCCACTAGACCGCTAAAGGAAGGTGTGTTTACCCTCCACTACACCGCTAATGGAAGGTGTGTTTACCCTCCACTACACCGCTAAGGGAAGGTGTGTTTACCCTCCACTACACCGCTAAGGGAAGGTGTGTTTACCCTCCACTACACCGCTAAGGGAAGGTGTGTTTACCCTCCACTACACCGCTAAGGGAAGGTGTCTTTACCCTCCACTACACCGCTAAGGGAAGGTGTGTTTACCCTCCGCTACACCGCTAAGGGAAGGTGTGTTTACCCTCCGCTACACCGCTAAGGGAAGGTGTGTTTACCCTCCGCTACATCGCTAAGGGAAGGTGTGTTTACCCTCCACTAGACCGCGAAGGGAACTGACTGTGTCAACTGGAAACTCCTGCACGCCACAAAACTGTGTTAGTCCGCTGTGGTAGAGCCAAGGTCAGGACTAGGCAACCCTGGTCCTGGAGTGTTTGTATTTGTTATATATCCCCATTAGTTCATGCCAAGGCAGCTCCTACTCTTCCTGCCAAGGCAGCTGCTACTCTTCCTGGGGTTTAATATGGACCCCCATTAGTTCCTGCCAAGGCAGCAGCTACTCTTCCTGGGGTTTATTATAGATCCCCTTTAGTTCCTGCCAAGGCAGCAGCTGCTCTTCCTGGGGTTTAATATGGACCCCCATTAGTTCCTGCCAAGGCAGCAGCTACTCTTCCTGGGGTTTATTATGGATCCCCATGAGTTCCTGCCAAGGCAGCAGCTACTCCTCCTGGGTTCCAGCAAAAATTATGGCAGTCATACAATATCTGTTTTTAAAAACCATGCATTACAGAATTCACAACACACTAAGTGTCTCCCCTCAGGCCCATACTCCACTACCACATATCTAAAACACAAAATACATTTGTTAGTGTACGTATATTGAGTATGTTATCATGTGTGTGTATGCATGTGTCTATGTTTGTGTTGATACACAGTGACGGGTTACTCCAAGCAGTTTAGTCACCTCAACTTGCTCAATTTCCACGCTATTTATTACAAGATTTAGTTGAGGTTTAGTGTTTAGTGAATGATTTGTCCCAAATACAATGATTTTAGTTTTTGAAATATTTAGACTAACGTATTCCTTGCCACCCATTCTGAAACTAACTGCAGATCTTTGTTAAGTGTTGCAGTCACTTCAGTTGCTGTAGTAGCTGACGTGTATATTGTTGAGTCATCCACATACATAGACACACTGGCTTTACTGAAAGACATTGAATAAAAATATTGAATAAAAGTAGGGGCTCTAGACAGCTGCCCTGGGGAATTCCTGATTCTACCTGGACTATGTTGGAGAGGCTTCCATTAAAGAACATCCTCTGTGTTCTGTTAGACAGGTAACTCTTTATCCACCATATAGCAGGGGGTGTAAAGCCATAACACTTATGTTTTTCCAGCAGCAGACTATGATCGATAATGTCAAAATCCGCACTGAAGTCTAACAAAACAGCCCCCACAATATTTGTATCATAAATTTCTCTCAGCCAATCATCAGTCATTTGTCCATACTGAAACTTTTTTACTGTAAAATAGCATTGTATCTGGTCAAAGACAATTTTTTACAAAACTTTACTAAGGGTTGGTAACAGGCTGATTGGTCGGCTATTTGAGCCAGTAAAGGTTTTTTTTTCTACACCGCGTGCACAATTATTAGGCAAGTGAGTATTCTGATCTTATCATTGTTTCTATGCACATTTTCCAACTCCAAACCATATAAACTTGAATGCTTATTGGATTTAATCATTTTCAGGTGATTTGTATTTGTGTAATGAGGGAGGGTGTGGCAAAAGTGAATAACACCTTATATCAAGGTGTGCATAATTATTAGGCAGCTTCATTACCTCAGGTAAAATGGGCCCCAAACAATGGATAACGGAGACTGAAAAGTCAAAAATTCTAAAATGCCTTTCAGACGGATGCAACACTCTTGACAATCAAACATTTTGTTGCGAATAGTCATCTGGGGCACAAAAAACGCATGGAGAAGAAAAGGCTCAAATTAACTGCAAAAGACGTCAAGCTACCTGGAACCCATTATCCTCCAGTGCCACCGTATTCCAGAACTGCAACCTACCTGGAGTGTTCAGAAGTACAAGGTGTCAAGTGCTCAGAGACATGGCCAAGGTCAAGAAGACTGAAACACAACAACCACTGAATGAGATTCACAAGTTGAAGCGTCAAGATTTGGTAAAGAAATACCTGAAGACATATTTTTAAAAGGTTTTACAGACAGATGAATTGAGAGTGACTCTTGATGGACCAAATGGATGGGCCTGTGGCTGGATCAGTAATGGACACAGGGCACCACTTCGAGTCAGGCACCAGCAAGGTGGTGGAGGGGTACTGGTATGGGTTGCTATCATTTTCGGGTTGAAGATGGACTAAAACTCAACTCCCAAACCTACTGCCAGTTTCTGGAAGATTCTTTCTTCAAGCAGTGGTACAGGAAGAACTCCTCAGCATTCAGGAAGGCCATGATCTTTATGCAGGACAATGCTCCATCACATCCAAATACTCCACTGCTTGGCTAGCCAGCAAGGGCCTCAAAGATGCCCGAATAATGACCTGGCCCCCTTCCTCGCCTGACTTAAATCCTATTGAGAACTTGTGGGCCCTTCTCAAACGTGAGATGTACAGCGAGGGAAGACACCTCTTTGAACAGCATTTTGGAGGCTGTGTTTGCTGCTTCAGCGAAAGTTGATCGTGAACAGATCAAGAAACTGACAGACTCCATGGATGGAAGGCAGTTATTGAAAAGAAGGAAGACTGCATTGGTCACTGAATATTTTTGAAAGGCCAACATTTTTATTTAATTGTCATTTTGTGTTACTTATTTGTTACACTTTCTCTAAAATTTGAGAATAAACAAGTGAGTTGGGAGAAAGTATTTTTGTAATTTAGTTGCCTAATAATTCAGCACACATATATTCCCCTGAGAAAGACAAAACTCAATTTTCCTTTGTTAAACATTAAGGTTTGAGGTTCAATAACATTTTGGATTGACTGAGAGCATTGTTTGTGTTCAACAACAAAATTCATCCTAAGGAACACAAATGTCTAATAATTGTGCACAAAGTGTTTTCTTAGGTAGCGGAATGACTCTTGCTTCCCTCCAGGCCTGAGGGCACACCTTTTCTAGTATACCTAAATTGAAGATATGGCAAATAGGAGTGGCAATATCTTCCGCTATTATCCTCAGTAATTTTCCATCCAAGTTGTCAGACCTCTGTGGCTTGTCATTGATGATATACAACAATAATTTGTTCACCTCTTCCACACTCACTTTATGGAATTAAAAATTACAATTCATGTCTTTCATAATTTGGCCAGATATACTTGGATGTGTAGTGTCAGCGTTTGTTGCTGGCATGTCATGCCTAAGTTTGCTAATCTTGCCAATGAAAAAATCATAAAAATAGTTGGCAATATCAGTTGGTTTTGTGATGAGTGAGCCACCTGATTTAATGAATGATGGAGCTGAGTTTGCCTTTTTTCCCAAAATGTAATTGAAGGTGCTCCAAAGCTTTTTACTGTCATTCTTTATGTCATTCATCTTTGTTTCATTGTATAGTTTCTTCTTCTTTTTATTCAGTTTAGTTACATGATTTTTTAATTTGCCAATCGGTTGGGCTGCCAGACTTATTTTCCATTCCTTTTGCCTCATCCCTCTCAACCATACAATTTTTCAATTCGTCATCAATCAACAGGGATTTAAGTTTTTAAAGTAATTTTCTTAATGGGTTGATGCTTATAACTGGAATAAGAAATTTCATAAATGTGTAAAGTGCAACGTCTGTTTGCTCCTCATTACACACCACAGACCAGCAAATATTGTTTACATCATCAACATAAGAATCACTTCAAAACTTCTTGTATGACCTCTTATACACTATATTTGGCCCAGCCTTTGGAACTTTGGTTTTCCTAGATATGGCTACTATTTTGTGATCACTACATCCGATGGATTTGGATACTGCTTTCAAGCACATTTCTGCAGCATTAGGAAAGATGTGATCAATACATGTTGATGATTTAATTACTGTGCTGTTTGTAACTACCCTGGTAGGTTGACTACCCTGGTAGGTTGATCAGTCCCTGCAACCTGAACCAGGTTGCAGTGACTGGTTACAGTTTGAAGCTTTTTCTTCTTTTTTCTTATTTACAATGACAGCCTACTGGGGAACAGTGGGTTAACTGCCTTGATCAGGGGCAGAACGACAGATTTTTACCTTGTCAGCTTTGGGATTCGATCCAGCAACCTTTCCGTTACTGGCCAAAACACTCTAACCACTAGGTAACCTGCCGCCTCCAAATGTTAATGTTCCTTTATAGAGGGGACGTGGGGAGATCTCAGGGGGATTGGTGTAGCTATGTTATTTGGGAGATCAAAACAAAGTTTATTTGTTACGTGCGCCGAATACAACCTTACAGTGAAATGCTTACTTACAGGTTCTAACCAATAGTGCAAAAAAGGTATTAGGTGAACAATAGGTAGGTAAAGAAATAAAAACAACAGTAAAAAGACAGGCTATATACAGTAGCAAGGCTATAAAAGTAGCGAGGCTACATACAGACACCGGTTAGTCAGGCTGATTGAGGTAGTATGTACATGTAGATGTGGTTAAAGTGACTATGCATATATGATGAACAGAGAGTAGCAGTAGCGTAAAAGAGGGGTTGGCGGGTGGTGGGACACAATGCAGATAGCCCGGTTAGCCAATGAGCAGGAGCACTGGTTGGTCGGCCCAATTGAGGTAGTATGTAGATGAATGTATAGTTAAAGTGACTATGCATATATGATAGAGAGTAGCAGCAGCGTAAAAGAGGGGTTGGGGGGGGGGCACACAATGCAAATAGTCCGGGTAACCATTTGGTTACCTGTTCAGGAGTCTTATGGCTTGGGGGTAAAAACTGTTGAGAAGCCTTTTTGTCCTAGACTTGGCACTCCGGTACCCCTTGCCATGCGGTAGTAGAGAGAACAGTCTATGACTGGGGGGGCTGGGGTCTTTGACAATTTTTAGGGCCTTCTTCTGACCGCCTGGTGTAGAGGTCCTGGATGGCAGGCAGCTTAGCCCCAGTGATGTTCTTAGCTGTACGCACTACCCTTTGTAGTGTCTTGTGGCCAGAGGCCAACGCAATTGCTGTACCAGGAAGTGATGCAACCAGTCAGGATGCTCTCGATGTTGCAGCTGTAGAACTTTTTGAGGATCTCAGGACCCATGCCAAATCTTTTTAGATTCCTGAGGGGGAATAGGCTTTGTCGTGCCCTCTTCACGACTGTCTTGGTGTGCTTGGACCATTCTAGTTTGTTGTTGATGTGGACACCAAGGAATTTGAAGCTCTCAACCTGCTCCACTACAGCCCCGTCGATGAGATTGGGGGCATGCTCGGTCTTCCTTTTCCTGTAGTCCACAATCATCTCCTTAGTCTTGGTTTCGTTGAGGGATAGGTTGTTATTCTGGCACCACCTGGCCAGGTCTCTGATCTCCTCCCTACAGGCTGTTGTGTCGTCTGCAAACTTAATGATGGTGTTGGAGTCGTGCCTGGCCATGCAGTCGTGGGTGAACAGGGAGTACAGGAGGGGACTGAGCACGCACCCCTGGGGAGCTCCAGTGTTGAGGATCAGCGTGGCAGATGTGTTGCTACCTACCCTCACCACCTGGGGGCGGCCCATCAGGAAGTCCAGGATCCAGTTGCAGAGGGAGGTGTTTAGTCAAAGGATCCTTAGCTTAGTGATGAGCTTTGAGGGTACTATGGTGTTGAATGCTGAGCTGTGGTCAATGAATAGCATTCTCACATAAGTGTTCCTTTTGTCCAGGTGAGAAAGGGCAGTGTGGAGTGCAATAGAGATTGCATCATCTGTGGATCTGTTTGGGAGGTATGCAAATTGGAGTGGGTCTAGGGATTCTGGGATAATGGTGTTGATGTGAGCCATTACCAACCTTTCAAAGCACTTCATGGCTACAGACATGAGTGCTACGGGTCGGTAGTCATTTAGACAGGTCACCTTGGTGTTCTTGGGCACAGGGACTATGGTGGTCTGCTTGAAACATGTTGGTATTACAGACTCAGACAGAGAGAGGTTGAAAATGTCAGTGAAGACAATTGCCAGTTGGTCAGCGCATGCTTGGAGTACATGTCCTGGTAATCCATCTGTCCCTGCTGCCTTGTGAATGTAGACCTATTTTAAGGACTTACTCACGTCGGCTACGAAGAGCGTGATCACACAGTCGTCCGGATCAGCTGATGCTCTCATGCATGCCTCAGTGTTGCTTGCCTCGAAGTGAGCATAGAAGTAATTTAGCTCGTCTGGTGGGCTCGTGTCACTGGGCAGCTCCCGGCTGTGCTTCCCTTTGTAGTCTGTAATAGTTTGCAAACCCTGCCACATAAGACGAGCGTCGGAGCCGGTGTAGTACGATTCAATCTTAGCCCTGTATTGACGCTTTGCCTGTTTGATGGTTTATCGCAGGGCATAGAAAGATTTCTTGTAAGTTTCTGGGTTAGAGTCCAGCACCTTGAAAGCGGCAGCTCTACCCTTTAGTTCAGTGTGAATGTTGCCTGTAATCCATGGCTTCTGGTTGGGGTATGTACGTACAGTCACTGTGGGGACGACGTCCTCGATGCACTTATTGATAAAGCCAATGACTGATGTGGTGTACTCCTCAATGCCATCGGAAGAATCCCGGAACATGTTCCAGTCTGTGATAGCAAGACAGTCCTGTAGTTTAGCATCTGCTTCATCTGATCACTTTTTTATAGACCGAGTCACTGGTGCTTCCTGCATGAATTTTTGCTTGTTATGTGGGGAGATCTCCGGGGGATTGGTGTAGCTATGTTATGTGGGGAGATCTCCGGGGGATTGGTGTAGCTATGCTTAGCTCAAGGAGATTGGTGTAGCTATGCTTAGCCCAGGGGTCAGACCAAGCAAACTGGTTTCATTTCCATGTACTGTAATTTACTTATCTAATTTCTCTACTGTCTTTTTAATTTGCTTTAGGCACAAGTGTCTGTTATAATACTGTAAGCCACAGACTTTCAGCGGGGTAGGCTCCTACAAGGCTACTACCAGGATATAAATACAGTTATTAGAATCAGTGGACTGATATTTCAGTGGATGAAATAATTAATTCAGATATTTAAATGACCTCGTGTCGTCATCGATTAGATTTACATGTCCAACAAAACATGGCAAGAATCAACCATCTCATTTCCTGTATTCCAGCCTGTGTCTGAGGAGTTCCAGAATGGCGAGGGTTTTGGCTATATCGTGGCGTTCCGAGCCAATGGGACGCGAGGATGGAAGGAGAAGATGGTGACATCAGCAGATTCCACTACGTACAAGTACAGAGACGAGACCTTCCCTCCCCTCACCCCCTTCGAAGTGAAGGTGGGCGTGTACAACAACAAGGGAGACGGACCCTTCAGTGGTGTGGTCACTGTGTACTCTGCAGAGGGGGGTGAGTTATTGCACTCGCACATCTAAGGACTTCTTTGCAGGGGTTGGAAAGGTTAAAGTTATTCAAAGGGAAGTCACTCCTTCAAGTCGCCTTACAAATTATATAATTTCTGAAGTCACGTTGCTGACGAAAGCCGAGAGGCTGCAACATTAGTACAAAATGTGTGAATTCTACTGTCACGTCCTCAATTCTACTGTCACGTCCTCAGTTCTACTGTCACGTCCTCAGTTCTACTGTCAGTTCTACTGTCACGTCCTCAGTTCTACTGTCAGTTCCACTGTCACGTCCTCAGTTCTACTGCTACGTCCTCAGTTCTACTGTCAGTTCTACTGCTACGTCCTCAGTTCTACTGTCAGTTCTACTGTCACGTCCTCAGTTCTACTGTCACGTCCTCAGTTCTACTGTCAGTTCTACTGTCAGTTCTACTGTCACGTCCTCAGTTCTACTGTCAGTTCTACTGTCACGTCCTCAGTTCTACTGTCAGTTCTACTGTCACGTCCTCAGTTCCACTGTCACGTCCTCAGTTCTACTGTCACGTCCTCAGTTCTACTGTCAGTTCTACTGTCACGTCCTCAGTTTTACTGTCAGTTCTACTGTCACGTCCTCAGTTTTACTGTCACGTCCTCAGTTCTACTGTCACGTCCTCAGTTCTACTGTCAGTTCTACTGTCACGTCCTCAGTTCTACTGTCACGTCCTCAGTTCTATTGTCAGTTCTACTGTCACGTCTGTTGTGGAATATCTTGAGTCAAGTATTTGCACAGATACCGGAACTTGTGAATTCAATTTAGACTTTATTACAAACGTAACAGAGCCGAGCCCTTCCATGGAAAAGACAAAATTCCTGCCTTTATAGTATTCTTACTTTGCATAACGTATAGAGTCCCCTCCCTCTATATGAAAATAGCTTCCGTTGACCTTTCTCCACCATTATCTCTCCATCTCAGTTGTTGCTTGTTAACGCCCACATCTGACAGCTGTATAGGTTATAATGGTAGCAGGACCCTGGTCCTATATGTTCCCATTCATCAGCTGTATAGGTTATAATGGTAGCAGGACCTGGTCCTATATGTTCCCATTCATCAGCTGTATAGGTTATAATGGTAGCAGGACCTGGTCCTATATGTTCCCATTCATCAGCTGTATAGGTTATAATGGTAGCAGGACCTGGTCCTATATGTTCCCATTCATCAGCTGTATAGGTTATAATGGTAGCAGGACCTGGTCCTATATGTTCCATCCCTTATATAGCCATTCTGTCTCGGCTCTTCAAAAGTGGACAGCTTAGATGCTGCTAATAATGGAAATGTAATCATAGTCATGAGTTTTGCTCCCACACGTCCTCAGTTCTACTGTCAGTTCTACTGTCACGTCCTCAGTTCTACTGTCAGTTCTACTGTCACGTCCTCAGTTCTACTGTCACGTCCTCAGTTCTACTGTCAGTTCTACTGTCACGTCCTCAGTTCTACTGTCAGTTCTACTGTCACGTCCTCAGTTCTACTGTCACGTCCTCAGTTCTACTGTCAGTTCTACTGTCACGTCCTCAGTTCTACTGTCAGTTCTACTGTCACGTCCTCAGTTCTACTGTCACGTCCTCAGTTCTACTGTAAGTTCTACTGTCACGTCCTCAGTTCTACTGTCAGTTCTACTGTCACGTCCTCAGTTCTACTGTCAGTTCTACTGTCACGTCCTCAGTTCTACTGTCAGTTCTACTGTCACGTCCTCAATTCTACTGTCAGTTCTACTGTCACGTCCTCAGTTCTACTGTCAGTTCTACTGTCACGTCCTCAGTTCTACTGTCACGTCCTCAGTTCTACTGTCAGTTCTACTGTCACGTCCTCAGTTCTACTGTCAGTTCTACTGTCACGTCCTCAGTTCTACTGTCACGTCCTCAGTTCTACTGTCAGTTCTACTGTCACGTCCTCAGTTCTACTGGTTCTCACAAGTAAAAAGCAAAGGCACAACATCACTTCTTAATTTTCTCGGTCCAGGTGCCCCCCTGGGTACAGGTTTTGTTTTTTGCCCTTGCACTTCACAGCTGATTCAAATAATCTAAGCTTGATGATGAGTTTGTTATTTGAATCAGCTGTGTAGTGCTGGGTCATAAACTGCCCCAGGACCGAGTTTAGAACTCATTTCGTCCCCTGGACTACATTCGGTATTGAACGAGGTCCGGAGATCCGCACTGAAAATGTCCTCCTTCGCTGTCTAAATCTGTCAAAAATAGTCCTCTAGTTTTCATTTTAGGAATGTTTCTAATCCCTGACTGTCTAGCTTTCATTGATGTGATTATTAGCGAGCTGGAAACTGTTTTACTCAAACCACCAGATGTTTGACAGCCCTGGTCTAGAGGTTAATTTGTTGATGTTTGAAATGTTAGTCAAGAAGAATTATCCTCTATACACTGACAATGTGTCACTTTATGTAATTTATTCATCCTCTGATCTCCCCTGGGATTCAGATACTATTCACTGTGCTGTATGGCTGATATGCTATGAAAGTAATCATGAAACATATCACTTGACTTGATGAAACATAATAGTAATACTGATTAACTGTAGAGATTTACTGTAATCAATATGTACTGATTTACTGTTATCAATATGTACTGATTGACTAGAGATTTACTGTAATCAATATGTACTGATTTACTGTTATCAATATGTACTGATTGACTGTAGAGATTTACTGTTATCAATATGTACTGATTGACTGTTATCAATATGTACTGATTGACTGTAGAGATTAACTGTAATCAATATGTACTGATTTACTGTTACTAATGCAGCGTTACTAATGTCTGTAGTGTAAATATCTCAAGTATATTACTCACTCTGCAATCGACACGTCGTTATGCGGCGTTTTCTACAAGGCACACAGGAGACAACTAGCGGCCGTTACAGTGTGTCTGTGGGGTTTCTCAGGTTGATTGGAGTGTGTGTGTGTGTGTGTGTGTGTGTGTGTGTGTGTGTGGTTGTGTGTGTGTGTGTGTGTGGTTGTGTGTTATCCTCTACAGAGCCCAGAGAGGCCCCATCTGAGGTGAAAGCTTCCAGCACTTCATCTTCGGAAATTAAAGTAACTTGGAGACCACCCAACCCTGGCCCTGGGAGACCACGGGGATACGAGGTGTGTGTGTGTGTGTGTGCATTATACATGACATTTTTCATTAGATAAATCTAAATAAAACAAATAAATGTAAATACTCCAATAAAAAGACAAGTTTAAAAAGAGACACACCGAACGTCTTCTTTTGTCAGGTGAGCTACTGGAAGGACAGCGAGCAGGAGGAGTCAGGGAAGAGGAAGAAGACAGCAGGGAACGAGACGTCTATGGCGCTGACAGGCCTGGAGGGGAACCGCGTGTACCTCATCACAGTCAGAGGCTTCAACAGTATCGGCCAGGGCCCTGCATCAACAGCTAGCACCGCCAAGACCAGGAAAGACCGTGAGTACGCCACTCATACGAAGCTGAGCTGTATAGAGGGGGGGATACTGTATGCATGTAATTAAGCAGTAAGGCACAAGAATGCAGTCACAGGTAAGAGGCAGTGCTGTATCGTGAATACAGTCACAGGTAAGAGGCAGTACTGTATCGTGAACAGTCACAGGTAAGAGGCAGTGCTGTATCATGAATACAGTCACAGGTAAGAGGCAGTGCTGTATCATGAATACAGTCACAGGTAAGAGGCAGTGCTGTATCATGAATACAGTCACAGGTAAGAGGCAGTACTGTATCGTGAATTCAGTCACAGGTAAGAGGCAGTGCTGTATCATGAATACAGTCACAGGTAAGAGGCAGTGCTGTATCGTGAATACAGTCACAGGTAAGAGGCAGTGCTGTATTGTGAATACAGTCACAGGTAAGAGGCAGTGCTGTATCGTGAATACAGTCACAGGTAAGAGGCAGTGCTGTATCATGAATACAGTCACAGATAAATGGTGTTGTTTGGCACGACACGATAGCCCATTTACCTGTGACTGTATTCATGACAAAAAAACTGCCTCAAATGCCTTATTGCTTTTATAAATCTGTTACATATTTTCATTAAAACATTATTTTGATAAGTAAATTCATACAATGTAATTCTTCCACCAGAAGATATAGTCCGGACAAAACACTGGTTGTTAGTTATTTTGGTCATGTTGCTACAGACGCCAGCCAGTCATTCATCATGTTAAAATAGTTGCTATGCAAAAGGTCTGGTCATCTGTTCTAAACAAATGGTTGCTATTCAGGCTGGATAATGTTCTAGTCACCTGCTAGCTAGCTCAGCTAACTCAGTCATGTCAAACATTGAACCTGGACTGACAGGACACTAGCTGTATTTTCCTTTGTTTGAGCCTTTTTTCTATTTGTAACGATTGTCTGACCGAGATGCAGCGTGGTGAGTGTTCATATTGAAGTTTTAATAATACGAAACACTTGAACTTAAGAAACAAACGAACGCCAACAGTTCTGTCAGGTGCAAACCACACAACAGAAACAACTACCCACAAAACCCCAAAGGAAAACAGGCTGCCTAAGTATGGCTCCCAATCAGCGACAACAATGTACAGCTGTCCCTGATTGAGAGCCTTACCAGGCCAAAACATAGAAATACAAAACATAGAAAAAAGGACATAGAATGCCCACCCTAGTCACACCCTGGCCTAACCAAAATAGAGAACAAAGACCTCTCTATGGCCAGGGCGTGACACTATTGTTATTTACTTGGATTTGTCCACGATAACGACGTTTCAACTGGCTAAAAATTGTCTCGTCTTGTCTAAGCACCGTGATGTTACAGAGTAGGAATGTGCAGTTCGCACATGATTCATTCTCTTTACTGACTTGATGGTCATGATTTGTATTTTTCGAATGACTCATTCATTTTAGTTGTTCGTTTGACCTGCTGGCCGCAATGAATTCTACAGCAGGTTTAATACGTGCTCATCTCTCTCAGCGACCAGCAACTGTCCATCATGTGAGCAAGGGAAATATATCTTGCTGCAGGCAGATGGGAAAAAGACATGTTTACAACTGACAATTGATCGCATGGTGATTATTTATTGAATGTTATGGTGGACACAGCTTTGTTGACCCAAAACATACACAGTCTCCCCATTGTTCAAGAAACTAGAATTTGAGAACATATGCAGTTGAAACTTTATTGTGCTTATCACCCACAGTCAAGTAATGGATTCTGCCAAGAGTCGTTCACAATCTAGTCCAGTTGCGGCCACAACTAGACACCTACTCATACTAAGGTTTTACTTCATTTTTACTATTTTCTACATTGTAGACTATGAACTATGAACTAACATATATGGAATCATGTAGTAACCAAAAAAGTGTTAAACAAATGAACATATATTCTATATTTGATATTCTTCAAAGTAGCCACCCTTTGCCTTGATGACAGCTTTGCACACTCTTGGCATTCTCTCAACCAGCTTCACCTGGAATGCTTTTCCAAAAGTCTTGAAGGAGTTCCCACACATGCTGAGTACTTGATGGCTGCTTCTCCTTCACTCTGCGGTACAACTCATCCCAAAGCATCTCAATTGGGTTGAGGTCGGGTGATTGTGGAGGCCCGGTCATCTGATTCAGCACTCCATCACTCTCCTTCTTGGTCAAATAGCCCTTACACAGCCTGGAGGTGTGTTGGGTCATTGTCCTGTTCATAAACAAATGATAATCCCACTAAGCGCAAACCAGATGGGAAGGCGTATTGCTGCAGAATGCTGTGGTAGCCATGCTGGACCTGTTTGGGATAGGGGGCAGTATTGAGAATTTTGGAAAAAATATGTGCCCATTTTTAACTGCCTCCTACACCAACTCAGAAGCTAGAATATGCATATTATTGTTCAGGTTTGGATA
This sequence comes from Salmo trutta, assembly GCF_901001165.1. Taxonomy (NCBI): domain Eukaryota; kingdom Metazoa; phylum Chordata; class Actinopteri; order Salmoniformes; family Salmonidae; genus Salmo; species Salmo trutta. The sequence goes on along the minus strand of NC_042982.1, from coordinate 47,164,936 downwards.
GAAAACACTCTGAATTTTCTAAAACTGTTTGAATGGTGTCTGTGAGTATAACAGAACTCCTATGGCAGGCAAAAACCTGACAAGGTTTCAAGCAGGAAGTACCCTGTCTGACAAGGAGTCGTGCGTCTTGCATCTGTTTATTGAAAAGTAAGGATCTTAGCTGTAACGTGACAATTCCCAGGGCTCCGATAGGCTCTCGGAACCCGGGAAATAACTGAAGGTTGACGAGGGAGCCTCAGGCTGAAACACATTATCGGCTTTGGCAAGTGGCGGCTCAGAGGACCTTTGAATGAGGCGCGTGCACGATTCGCTCCTGAGGAGAAATTTAATTCGGCTGTTTAGGCTCAATGCATATTCCCGGTCGGAATATTATCACTTATCTACGAGATAAATGGCATAAAAATTGGTTTTAAACAGCGGTTGACATGCTTCGAAGTACGGTAATGGAATATTTAGACATTTTTGTCACGCCAATGCACCATGCGCGACACCGTGATGAAGCATTCTGATAGTGTCTAGAACTCACCAACAAAACGTCGCTGTTTGGATATAACGATGGATTATTTGGGACCAAACCAACATTTGTTATTGAAGTAGAAGTCCTGGCAGTGTATTCTGACGAAGAACAAGCAAGGTAAGAACATTTTTCTTATAGGAAATGTGATTTTGGTGGAGGCTGACCTGGGTGGGTATCTAAATAGCTAGCCCTGTGATGCCGGGCTATGTACTTAGATTATTGCAAAATGTGCTTCATCCGAAAAGCTATTTTAAAATCGGACATATCGAGTGCATAGAGGAGTAATGTATCTATAATTCTTAAAATAATTGTTATGCTTTTTGTGAACGTTTATCGTGAGTAATTTAGCAAACTGTTAGTAAATTCCCCGGAAGTTTGCGGGGGTTATGCTTTTTCTGAACGTCACATGCTAATGTAAAAAGCTGTTTTTTGATATAAATATGAACTTGATTGAACAGACATGCATGTATTGTATAACACAATGTCCTAGGTGTGTCATCTGATGAAGATCATAAAAGGTTAGTGCTGCATTACCTGTGGTTTGGGTTTATGTGACATGATATGCTAGCTTGAAAAATGGGTGTCTGATTATTTCTGGCTGGGCACTCTGCTGACATAATCTAATGTTTTGCTTTCGTTGTAAAGCCTTTTTGAAATCGGACAGTGGGGTTAGATTAACGAGATTCTTGTCTTTAAATAGCTGTAAAATAGTCATATGTTTGAGAAATTGAAGTAATAGTATTTCTAACGATTCAAAAATCGCGCCACTGGATTTCAGTGGCTGTTACGTAGGTGGGACGAGTTCGTCCCACATGCGCCAGAGAGGTTAAGTGTACCTTGAATTCTAAATAAATCACTGACAGTGTCACCAGCAAAGCACCATCACACCTCCTCCTCCATGCTTCATGGTGGGAAATACACATGAGGAGATCATCCATTCACCTACTCTGCGTCTCACAAAAACAACGCGGTTGGAACCAAAAATCTCAAATTTGGACTCAACAGACCAAAGGACAGACTTCCACCGGTCTAATGTCCATTGTTTGTGTTTCTTGGCCCAAGCAAGTCTCTTCTTATTATTGGTGTAGTAGTGGTTCCTTTGCAGCAATTTGACCATGAAGGCCTCATTCATGCAGTCTCCTCTGATCAGTTGATGTTGAGATGTGTCTGGTTACTTGAACTCTGGGAAGAATTTATTTGGGCTGCAATGCCTGAGGCTGGTAACACTAATGAACGTAGCCTCTGCAGCAGAGGTAACTCTGGGTTTTCCTTTCCTGTGCTGGTCCTCATGAGAGCCAGTTTCATCATTGCGCTTAATGGTTTTTGCAACTGCACTTGAAGAAACTTTCAAAGTTCTTGAAATGTTCCGTATTGACTGACCTTCAAGTCTTAAAGTAATGATGGACTGTCATTTCTCTTTGCTTATTTGAGCTGTTCTTGCCATAATATGGACTTGGTATTTTACCAAATAGGGCTATCTTCTGTATACCACCCCTACCTTGTCACAACACAAATGATTGGCTCAAACGCATTAAGAAGGAAAGAAATTCCACAAATAATGCAGTCCATGTGACTACCTCATGAATCCACATGTGTTATTTTATAGTTTTGATGTCTTCACAATTATTCTACAATGTAGAAAACAGTCCCAAAACATGTGACCAGAACTGGGACACCACAGGACATTCCCAAAACATGTGACCAGAACTGAGACACCACAGGACATTCCCAAAACATGTGACAAGAGCTGGGACACCACAGGACAGTCCCAAAACATGTGACCAGAGCTGGGACACCACAGGACAGTCCCAAAACATGTGACCAGAACTGGGACACCACAGGACAGTCCCAAAACATGTGACCAGAACTGGGACACCACAGGACAGTCCCAAAACATGTGACCAGAACTGGGACACCACAGGACATTCCCAAAACATGTGACCAGAACTGGGACACCACAGGACATTCCCAAAACATGTGACCAGAACTGGGACACCACAGGACAGTCCCAAAACATGTGACCAGAATTGGGACACCACAGGACAGTCCCAAAACATGTGACCAGAACTGGGACACCACAGGACATTCCCAAAACATGTGACCAGAACTGGGACACCACAGGACATTCCCAAAACATGTGACCAGAACTGGGACACCACAGGACAGTCCCAAAACATGTGACCAGAACTGGGACACCACAGGACAGTCCCAAAACATGTGACCAGAACTGGGACACCACAGGACATTCCCAAAACATGTGACCAGAACTGGGACACCACAGGACAGTCCCAAAACATGTGACCAGAACTGGGACACCTCAGGACAGTCCCAAAACATGTGACCAGAACTGGGACACCCCAGGACAGTCCCAAAACATGTGACCAGAACTGGGACACCACAGGACAGTCCCAAAACATGTGACCAGAGCTGGGACACCACAGGACAGTCCCAAAACATGTGACCAGAACTGGGACACCACAGGACAGTCCCAAAACATGTGCAATAGTGTTCCAACAGCATTCATACGGCATCTATCAAATATTGGAGTAGGAATCAGCTTCATCTTAAAACATCTAAATGGAGTTTCGTAACCTCTATGTATAAGCTTATAATGTATAAGCTGGTGTGCTGGGTTTCTAGAGGTAACAAATATATTTTCCCAAATGGTATCCCAGTTCAGGTCTTGCCCCAATCCCTGCATTTCACGGTTCCATACTAGAGTGACAACCAATGTAGAGCATTTAACAGACAGCAGCCAATCATAAGTGGCAGAGACCATTTTAGAAGTTAATGAAGGGTCTATCCATGTAAGCATTATGTGGGATGTTAACAGGGCATCCCATGGTACACCATAAGCTTTTAAGAAAGATCTTAACTGTAGGTAAAGGAACCATGAAATGCCTGGAAGTGATGCTCACCCTTTTCTGCCCACAATGGGTACACAAAAGGCTTATTGATTGTCAGCAGGTTATGGTTGTGCCATAGAGGAGAAGATTCATAGAACTTCTTAGTGATGCCTATATGTTTCTCAGTGTATTACCGTACTTGTAGTGAGTTGGAAATAATTTATCCACATCTTTCGAATGCTGTTTTTACCTTGATATCAGAAAAAAACTAGATCTGTAAGTCTCTGCGGTGCAACAAGTGCAGCTCAGAGACTTTTCTCTTTAACTGCGTAAGTGTATCATATCGAATGCGTGGCTTTTTATCATTCCAAATCAAATTTGAGGTCATTGACATTAATTCCTATTTTGGCGGATGAGGTATAGTTAGCGTAGAGAAAATACAAGTATGTTTGTTCCTTGGTCGAGTATGTTCCTTTTTACTATAGAAATCCTGCTTTGTAATGAGATTTTAAGAAAGGACCATCTCTGCAAATCAGAGGTGATCTCCTCATTTAGTTTGACATAGTTCCTTCTGCAACCTTGGGAAAATTTGGTGGGTATGCATACGCCCAAATAAATAAAGTCTGCCTCATGCCACTGCACTGGAGATGCAGCAGGCAAAGTAAGCAATTTAGCAGGGCTATTGAGTATCAATTTTTCACAGTTTATTTTAGAGAATGAACCAAAAAGAGTAAACAATTTCAAAATCTGTAGAAGGGAAATTGAGATGTCTGAGAAATATAATAAGGTTTCATAGAATGACACGTTATGCTGCGTACCTTTTTAATATTGATGGATGAAATAGGTGGGCCCAATCTAATCTCTGGAGCAAGGGGCTCCAAAGACAGGGCAAAGAGCATTGGTGATAATGAACATCCTTGTTTTGTGGGACGTTTTAAACAGAAAGTCTTGGATAGAATATTTCCCGTCTGCACAACTGCTTGGGATGCAGAATACAATGTTTTTAACATGGAGATAAATCCTTGACCAAAACCAGAGGCCTCCAAAACACACCATAAATAGTTCTAGCCTATCAAAGGCTTTTTCTGCAACTAAACTAAAGTGCAGCAGGGACTGGGTTGTTTTCAAACACATTTATGAATAGACGTCTAATATTGTCTGAGGCTAAACTACCCTTTATAAACCCAGTTTGATCATCGCTGATTAGATTTCCTACAAGCTGTTCCAATCTGATGGCAAGTACCTTTGCAAACAGCTTGAGCTCCAGGTATAATAAGCTTAAGGGCCTATAACTTTTACAGTCTAGGTGAGATTTGCCCTTTTTTAACAAAACTATAATCAGTGAGGTGTTTTGGTCTCTATGGAATTCTCCAAGGTTTAATGCACGATTGATAGAACCAATTAGTGGCCCGACAATATCCCATATTTCAAGAAACAGCTAAGGAGGGAAACCAATCAAGTCCTCGTGATTTGCCTCTTTTCATAGATGTTAATGCACTCCTGAGTTCTTCAAGAGGAAGTGGGGAGTCAAGGAATCCAGATTGGACCTTCCCAAACTCGACAGAGCAATGATGATATGAAGTGTGTCATCTTACTATGATCAGGGTCCGCCTCTGAGGTATATAATTTGGAATAAAACTGCCTAAACGTATCATTAATTTCTGCCGGGTCATATGATATCTTACCAGATGGTGTTTAAATTGTCTTGATACAAGAACAGGACCTCATTTTGCTTAAGCCTTGCAGCCAAAAGTCTACTACTAGCTTTCTCCCTCTCAGAATGGAATGTTACTCTTGTGCGATGCATTATAAATTCTGCTTAGAGTAAGTAAAGTGTTATACTCGTGTTTTAATGCTGTAAACATGTTCCCCTTTTGCTCTGTACATTTTTGTTTCTGCTCATTTTCAACCAGAGAAATCTTTTTTTCCCAGATCTACTACTTTTTTTTACTGCGAGTTCAATTAAGATGTGAGGCAAACGAGGTACAATTTCCCCTCAAAAAGCCTTATTCTGCAGCAAAGTTGTGTTAAAGCTCAATCTTCTGGCACCTTTCTGTTTGTAGCTGTCATGTTACATACTATACAGGACAGCTCCATGGTCAGAAATTAGTATGCGGAGCAGCTCGGTTGTCTGAATACACCTGTTTATATAGGGAGATACAAATATGTAGTCTATCTGTGAAAATGTATTATGTCTTGAAGAATAAAAAAAAAATATTTGATAGTAAAATTCCTTAGACGCCAGCAAATGAGATGAGATCAGTTTGGTCTGATCAGTTTGAGAGTGAGATGAAACATGAGACCTATCTAACTGAGAATTACATACCTGATTAAAAATCTCCTCCCACAACAAGTTGGTATTCTGAAAGACCTAATAATAGTATTTTTGAGATTCAAAAGTGAAACATTGTTTCCAAAGTCAGACAGACATAAACTGAGGCTTATATTAACCCTGCTGTACCTAACTAAACTCAGAATTTTTTTTCCCTTTTTCAGGAACCTGTCTTTGAAAGATAATTTGTAAAAATCCAAATAACTCCACAGATCTTCATTGTAAAGGGTTTAAACACTGTTTCCCATGCTTGTTCAATGAACCATAAACAATTAATGGACATGCACCTGTGGAACGGTCATAAAGACACTAACAGCTTACAGACGAAAGGCAATTAAGGTCACAGTTATGAAAACTTAGGACACTAAAGAGGCCTTTCTACTGACTCTGAAAAACACCAAAAGAAAGATGCCCAGGGTCCCTGAACATCTTCGTGAACATGCCTTAGCCATGCTGCAAGGAGGCATGAGGACTGCAGATGTGGCCAGGGCAATAAATTGCAATATCCGTACTGTGAGACATCTAAGACAGCACTACAGGGAGACAGGACGTACAGCTGATTGTCCTCGCAGTGGCAGACCACATGTTAGCTTTTTCAAACAGAAATTTGCATCCTGTAGCACTAACTCAAAAAAGTTCTGGGGCACTATAAAGTCCATGGAGAATAAGAGCACCTCCTCCCAGCTGCCCACTGCTCTAAGGCTAGGAAACACTGTTACCACCGATAAATCCACTATAATTGAGAATTTCAATAAGCATTTCTCTACGGCTGGCCATGCTTTCCACCTGGCTACCCCTACCCCGGTCAACCGCCTGGCACCCTCCACAGCAACCCGCCAAAGCACACACCATTTCTCCTTCACCCAAATCCAGATAGCTGATGTTCTGAAAGAGCTGCAAAATCTGGACCCCTACAAATCAGCTGGGCTAGACAATCTGGACCCTCTCTTTCTAAAATTATCTGCCGAAATTGTTGCAACCTATATTACTAACCTGTTCAACCTCTCTTTCATATCATCTGAGATCCCCAAAAATTGGAAAGCTGCCGCGGTCATCCCTCTCTTCAAAGGGAGTGACACTCTAGACCCAACCTGCTACAGACCTATATCTATCCTACCCTGTATTTCTAAGGTCTTCAAAAGCCAAGTTAACAAACAGATTACCGACCATTTCGAATCCCACCGTACCTTCTCCGCTAAGCAATCTGGTTTCAGAGCTGGTCATGGATGCACCTCAGCCACGCTCAAGGTCCTAAACAACATCATAACCGCGATCGATAAGAGACATTACTGTGCAGCCGTATTCATCGACCTGGCCAAGGCTTTCGACTCTGTCAATCACCACATCCTTATTGGCAGACTCAACAGCCTTGGTTTCTCAAATGACTACCTCGCCTGGTTTACCAACTACCTCTCTGATAGAGATCAATGTGTCAAAGCAGAGAGGGCTGTTGTCCGGACCTCTGGCAGTCTCTATGGGTGTGCCACAGGGTTCAATTCTTGGGCCGACTCTTTTCTCTGTATACATCAATGATGTCTCTCTTGCTGCTGGTTATTCTCTGATCCACCTCTACGCAGACGACACCATTCTGTATACTTCTGGCCCCTCTTTGGACACTGTGTTAACTAACCTCCAGACGAGCTTCAATGCCATACAACTCTCCTTCCGTAGCCTCCAACTGCTCTTAAACGCAAGTGAAACTAACTGCATGCTATTCAATCGATCACTGCCCGCACCTGCTCGCCCGTCCAGCATCACTACTCTGGACGGCTCTGACTTAGAATACGTGGACAACTACAAATACCTAGGTGTCTGGCTGGACTGTAAACTCTCCTTCCAGACTCACATTAAGCATCTCCAATCCAAAATTTTAATCTAGAATTGACTTCCTATATCGCAACAAAGCATCCTTCACTCATGCTGCCAAACATACCCTCGTAAAACTGACCTTCCTACCGATCCTCGACTTCAGTGATGTCATCTATAAAATAGCCTCAAACACTCTACTCAACAAATTAGATGCAGTCTATCACAGTGCCATCCGTTTTTCCACCAATGCCCCATATACTACCCACCACTGCGACCTGTACGCTCTCGTTGGCTGGCCCTCGCTTCATACTCGTTGCCAAACCCACTGGCTACAGGTTATCTGCAAGTCTCTGCTAGGTAAAAGCCCCGCCTTATCTCAGCTCACTGGTCACCATAGCAGCACCTATCTGTAGCACGCGCTCCAGCAGGTATATCTCTCTGGTCACCATAGCAGCACCCACCCGTAGCACGCGCTCCAGCAGGTATATCTCACTGGTCATCCCCAAAACCAATTCCTCCTTTGGTTGTCTTTCCTTCCAGTTCTCTGCTGCCAATGACTGGAACGAACTGCAAAAATCACTGAAGCTGGAGACTCTTACCTCCCTCACTAGCTTTAAGCACCAGCTGTCAGAGTAGCTCACAGATCTCTGCACCTGTACATAGCCCATCTGTAAACAGCCCATCTAACTACCTACCTCATCCCCATACTATATTTATTTATTTATTCATCTTGCTCCTTTGCACCCCAGTATCCCTACTTGCACATTCATCTTCTGCACATCTGCCACTCCAGTGTTTAATTGCTATATTGTAATTACTTGGCCACCATGGCCTATGTATTGCCTTAACTCCCTTATCTTACCTCATTTGCACTCACTGTATATAGACTTTTTGTTTTCTTTTGTTCCACTGTATTATTGACTGTATGTTTTGTTTATTCCATGTGTTGTTTATTCCTGTGTTGTTGTATGTCTCGAACTGCTTTGCTTTATCTTGGCCAGGTCGCAGTTGCAAATGAGAAACTGTTCTCAACTAGCCTACCTGGTTAAATAAAGGTGAAAAAATACAATAAAAATTAAATGTAACAACACCTGCACAGGATCGGTACATCCGAACATCACACCTGCGGGACAGGTACAGGATGGCAACAACAACTGCCCGAGTTACACCAGGAATACACAATCCCTCCATCAGCGCTCAGAATGTCCGCAATAGGTTGAGAGAGGATGGACTGAGGGCTTGTAGGCCTGTTGTAAGGCAAGTCCTCACCAGACATCACCGGCAACAACGTCGCCTATGGGCGCACATTCACCATCGCTTGACCAGACAGGACTGGCAAAAAGTGCTCTTCACTGATGAGTCTTTGTTTTGTCTCACCAGCAGTGATGGTCGGATTCGCATTTATCGTCAAAGTAATGAGCGTTACACCGAGGCCTGTACTCTGGAGTGGGATCGATTTGGAGGTGGAGGGTCCGTCATGGTTTGAGGCGGTGTGTCACAGCATCATCAGACTGAGCTTGTTGTCATTGCAGGCAATCTCAATGCCGTGCGTTACAGGGAAGACATTCTCCTCCCTCATGTGGTACCCTTTCTACAGGCTCATCCTGACATGACCCTCCAGCAGGAAAATGCCACCAGCCATACTGCTCATTCTTCGGTGTGTGATTACTTGCAAGACAGGAATGTCAGTGTTCTGCCATGGCCAGCGAAGAGCCCGGATCTCAATCCCATTGAGCACGTCTGGGACCGGTTGGATCAGAGGGTGAGGGCTAAGGCCATTCCCCCCAGAAATGTCCGGGAACTTGCAGGTGCCTTGGTGGAAGAGTGGGGTAACATCTCACAGCAAGAACTGGCAAATCTGGTGCAGTTCATGAGGATGAGATGCACTGCAGTACTTAATGCAGCTGGTGGCCACACCAGATACTGACTGTTACTTTTGATTTTGACCCCCCTTTGTTCAGGGACACATTATTCCATTCCTGTTAATCACATGTCTGTGGAACTTGTTCAGTTTATGTCTCAGTTGTTGAATCTTGTTAAGTTCATACAAATATTTACACATGTTAAGTTTGCTGAAAATAAACGCAGTTGACAGTGAGAGGACGTTTCTTTTTTTGCTGAGTTCAAATGCTACACTGGAAGCAAGGGGAAATAATGAGATAAATACAAGAGATGATTCAGACAGCAACATGATATTCTAGTAGAGATAAACACGAGATGATTCAGACAGTGACATTATATTCTAGTAGAGATAAATACAGGAGATGATTCAGACAGAGACATTATATTCTAATAGAGATAAATACAAGAGATGATTCAGACAGCAACATTATATTCTTATTAGGAGCAGTGAGCAGGCATAGGACAGCCAATACAGCACGGCTTAGAATGCTGCTCGTCCAATCAGCATCCAGGATCCAAACAACCAGTTTTATAATATAGAGTACATGACTCTGAAAGACCGTTTCACATGTAGTATTAGGATGGACAGCTTGCTATTCTGCATGCAAGAAATAGTACTATAATTGACCTTATTTATTGAAATACACTCTGCTATGGATGACAATAAAATGTATGGATGAAAGAGATAAGTTTAGATTGATCCCTGTACTTTCTCCTCAGCTCCAGTCCAGCCTCCAGCCAACCTTGTGTGGATTCAGGAAGGGACTAACGTATCATTAAACTGGGACCCGGTTAAGTCTAAAGACAACGAGTCAGATGTCATAGGATACAAGGTATGCCCCCCTTACCCTACTGGCCAGGTCTCTTTACTGTACTGGCCAGGTCTCTTTACTCTGCTGGCCAGGTCTCCTTATTCTACTGGCCAGGTCTCCTAACTCTACTGGCCAGGTCTCTTTACTCTACTGGCCAGGTCTCTTTACTCTGCTGGCCAGGTCTCCTTACTCTACTGGCCAGGTCTCCTTACTCTACTGGCCAGGTCTCCTTACTCTACTGGCCTGCTCTCTTTACTCTACTGGCCAGGTCTCTTTACTCTACTGGCAAGGTCTCCTAACTCTACTGGCCAGGTCTCTTTACTGTACTGGCCAGGTCTCTTTACTGTACTGGCCAGGTCTCTTTACTGTACTGGCCAGGTCTCTTTACTGTACTGGCCAGGTCTCTTTACTCTACTGGCCAGGTCTCCTTACTCTACTGGCCAGGTCTCTTTACTCTACTGGCCAGGTCTCCTAACTCTACTGGCCAGGTCTCCTTACTGAACTGGCCAGGTCTCAGTCACCTCAGCTAATACTCATTCCTCTCAGCTAATACTCATTCCTCTCAGCTAATACTCATTCCTCTCAACTAATACTCATTCACCTCAGCTAATACTCATTCCTCTCAGCTAATACTCTTTCCTCTCAGCTAATACTCATTCATCTCAGCTAATACTCATTCACCTCAGCTAATACTTATTCCTCTCAGCTAATACTCATTCACCTCAGCTAATACTCATTCACCTCAGCTAATACTCATTCACCTCAACTATTACTCATTCCTCTCAGCTAATACTCATTCCTCTCAGCTAATACACATTCCTCTCAGCTAATACTCATTCCTCTCAGCTAATACACATTCCTCTCAGCTAATACTCATTCCTCTCAGCTAATACTCATTCCTCTCAGCTAATACTCATTCCTCTCAACTAATACTCATTCCTCTCGGCTAATACTCATTCCTCTCAGCTAATACTCATTCCTCTTGGCTAATACTCATTCCTCTCGGCTAATACTCATTCATCTCAGCTAATACTCATTCCTCTTGGCTAATACTCATTCCTCTCGGCTAATACTCATTCCTCTCGGCTAATACTCATTCCTCTTGGCTAATACTCATTCCTCTCAACTAATACTCATTCATCTCAGCTAATACTCATTCACCTCAACTAATACTCATTCATCTCAGCTAATGCTCATTCATCTCAACTTATGGTCATTCAATATTGGTACCGGTGTCCTGGTTCCCATAATATCATACTCTATATAGTCTCTTAATGATCCCCCAGCTAACTCACCTTCCCTGCTACCCTTCCTCAGGTCAGTTGGTGTAAATGAGAATGTCTTCTCAGTCATCCTCTAGTAAACGTTGTAAAAAAAAAAAAAACTAAACAGCCAGATACAAACTGCCTATAGCCAACATCATTAGTACTCTACGGAAGACGGCTGGAGCCAGTAACCACAGGGCCAGCATCTGTTTAGGTCTTAGTAGCTCCGGCAGTGACCCATCTGAATAAACATAGCCTACAGGTATGAAACAATGTCTACTGTGGCATGTTGACCGGAGGAAGGCTATTGCAACTGAAGCATTGTATAAAATGGCTGCAGGAATAAGACACTGTCTATAGCAACAGTATCTGCTTGATTTTCTTTCATTGTTATCTTGTGTAATGTCTTCTCCTGCAGGGAACCAAGGTTATATTCACAACCCAATGAAGCATCTGTTTGGGTGCTGTAGGTCAGGATAGGTCAATCCTAAGGTGCTGTAGACCAGGAGCAGTCAACCTGAGGTGCTGTAGACCAGGAGCAGTCAACCTGAGGTGCTGTAGACCAGGAGCAGTCAACCTGAGGTGCTGTAGACCAGGAGCAGTCAACCTGAGGTGCTGTAGACCAGGAGCAGTCAACCTGAGGTGCTGTAGACCAGGAGCAGTCAACCTGAGGTGCTGTAGACCAGGAGCAGTCAACCTGAGGTGCTGTAGACCAGGAGCAGTCAACCTGAGGTGCTGTAGACCAGGAACAGTCAACCTGAGGTTCCGTAGACCAGGAGCAGTCAACCTGAGAGGCTGTAGACCAGGAGCAGTCAACCTGAGAGGCTGTAGACCAGGAGCAGTCATCCTGAGGTGCTGTAGACCAGGAGCAGTCAACCTGAGGTTCCGTAGACCAGGAGGAGTCATCCTGAGGTGCTGTAGACCAGGAACAGTCAGTCATGAAGGAAAAAGAAGACCAACACTATTTCTCTACGTGTATTACATCAGCAGCGTCAACTGTGTGTGTGGAGAAGGGGTGGTGTTATTTTTGTGGGTCCTAAAATTTGATTGATGAATTGATTGATTGACTGACTGGTGATCTAGTGACTGAATGGCTGATGATTGAGTGACGCTGTCTGATTGATTGGTTCTGGGTCCAACCACAGGTGTTGTTGAGTCAGGAGGGGCGTGTCCACAATCAGGTGGTGAGGACCATCACCCCGTCGGCCGTCCTCTCTCTCCCGGAGGGGGGCACCTACATCATTGAGGTGCGGGCTGTGAGTGAGGGTGGAGAGGGAGCTACCAGCTCACAAGTCAGAGTACTCACCTCTTCAGGTAAGACAAGACTCTGGTAACACACTCAACCCAACACACATTGTGGTATTTCGCTTATATACTACCTTGTTTTCCATTTACTAGGCTAGGAGTTAATGGACTAATCAAGTACACCAAAATCCACCTTTTATTTCTACCGATATTCTGTTAATGCCAGGGTTGTCGTAAGGATTGGACCAAAATGCAGCGGGAATATGTATATGTCATCTTCTTATTTGAAGAAGGAGAAACAACTAAATATGTATACAAAAAAAAACAGTCCTGTCAGGTGCAACAAACACTAAACAAGGAACAACTACCCACAAAATCCCATAGAAAAAACACCCCTCTTAAATAGGACCTTCAATTAGAAGCAACTAGGAGCAGCTGCTTCCAATTGAAGGTCAACCCAACAAACACCACATGGAAATAGACATACTAGAACCAACATAGAAATAGACTAACAAGAACATAACCCAACAAACCCCGAAACAATCTAAACAAACATCCCCTGCCACGTCCTGACCAAACTACAATAACAAATAACCCCTTATACTGGTCAGGACGTGACAGTTAAAAGTCTAATGCAGTCGTTTTTATTGCAATATCAAATCATTTCTAGGTAACAATTACGTACCTTACTGTGAATTATTTTCTTACATTTTTTTTTAAAAGAAAGAAAAATTGGTTTCTTAGCAAAGAGCGATTTTCCCAAGCAAGAATTTTGCTACGGCTGTCTGGGAGTGGTCTGATTGGGGAGGGGAAAACTGAAAACTATCTGTTATTGGCAGAGAGCTTTGGAATTCTCTTTCTTATTGGTCTATCAACTAATTTGGTGATGTCACCAGGCAGGCCAAAACTACATCCCACCAAAACAGGGTGTCTTTTCAATCCCCTTGTACAATAAAAATACATTATCATCATTTTAACAATTTCACAGCATTTTTCCAACCTCATAGTGTGGAAATATATATATATAAAACACAGGAATATCACGTTTTTGACTGCACTGGGCTTTTAAAGTGCTTCATTGAGTCACCACAGCCACAGCTGTTGCCTCAGCCAAGTTTCCCTTGGCTAATACTGTTTTAACCACCTCCACACACACACACACACACACACACACACACACACCACTGCACACACTCACTCACAAACACATACACCACTGAACACACACCCACCTACGCCACTGCACAGCCATTTAACTATCAAACAAGAGAAATGTAAAGTCGACAATTTTATACAGTTGTTCTGATCAGACATATAAATGTGTTGTTTTCTCTTTCTCTGCCAGAGGAAAGATTCATTTCTGCATTTTCAAAGCTGCTAACAATTCATGTCAAAGATTAGCACACTTCAGACTGCTGTGTGTGCTTGTGAATTATTTTAGCTTAATTTGTGTCTGGGAAGAAAACAGTCCCTATAAAATGTGGTTCTGTTGATTGGAAATGTTTGGCTTTCTTATAGCGCAAGCCTGCCTGTCTTAACTTGTTATTTTTCCTTTAAATGCCGACTATTTAAGGAGTTTGTTGTCTAACCCAGAATCCAAACTGAATGTCGTTCTGTTTCACTAGTGTTTTCTCAGTGATGTCAAACAATAATGAAATGGAGTTTCAGTTTGGACTCCAGGCTGACTTTAGTCCTCTGCTCTATGCTCTCTAGTCACTAAAGTTGTTGTTCTCTCTGTCCCCCTCCATCCCTACATTCCCTGTCTCCCCATCCATCCCTTTGTTCCCTGTCTCCTTCCATCCCTCCATTCCCCCTGTCTCCCTCCATCCTTCCATCTCAACATTCCCCCTGTCTCCCTCCATCCCTCCATTCCCCCTGTCTCCCTCCATCCTTCCATCCCTCCATTCCCCCTGTCTCCCTCCATCCTTCCATCCCTCCATTCCCCCTGTCTCCCTCCATCCCTCCATTCCCTGTCTCCCTCCATCCCTCCATTCCCCCTGTCTCCCTCCATCCTTCCATCCCTCCATTCCCCCTGTCTCCCTCCATCCTTCCATCTCTAGGTGTCCGGGTGAAGAGTGGTCAGCATTCGGTTCACAGCCTGCTACCATGGGGTCTGACATGGCCATGGACTATTGCGCTGCTCCTCTCTGTTCCTCTGGTGCCTTCAGCTTCTTGGTGAGGCCTCCGCCTCCTCCATCCCTCCATCCTCCTTTACTTGGAGGGACTGGACCTCTCCTCTTTTCCTCATCCCTCGTTCCTTCCATCCCTCCCTTCCTCAGACTGTCTGCTTGCCCTGGCCTTACGCATCAGCCAATCAGGCCCAGGGCCTGCCAAGGAAATCCGCTCCTGATACCAACAAACCATACCCATCAGCCAATCAGGCCCAGGGCCTGCCAAGGAAATCCACTCCTGATACCAACAAACCATACCCATCAGCCAATCAGGCCCAGGGCCTGCCAAGGGGATCCACTCCTGATACCAACAAACCATGCCAATCAGGCCCAGGGCCTGCCAAGGAAATCCACTCCTGATACCAACAAACCAACAGATTGTTTACAGATGAAGGATGGTTAAAAAACAAATATTATTTTCTGGGAGCGGAACTAAACTTTATTTAGTATGTTTTGGCAGTTCTTTCCAAGCATCACTTGTAGTGTTGTACTGTAACTGTGCACTCGAGTTTAATCATTTAAATGTGCATCCCAAATGGTACCCTATTCCCTATATAGTGCCTTATGGGCCCGGTCAAAAGTAGCGCACTATGTAGGGAATAGGGTGCCATTTGGGACGTAGATTACTTTAACTTTATGGGCTGTTGTTTTCTTGTCATTGCCTGGTGACTGGCATCTAAACTGCTTCCAGGCAGTGACCCCAACAGCTCTGAGGCTCTACAGAGTGTGAACAATTCCCTGAAAGCTGCTGTTGAGGTGTTTTGGATGGCTGACTGTCTGTCTGTCTGTCTGTCTGTCTGTCTGTCTGTCTGTCTGTCTGTCTGTCTGTCTGTGTCTGCCTGCCTGCCTGCCTGTGTGTGTGTCTGGCTGTCTGTCTTTGTCTGTCTGTCTGTCTCTGTCTGGCTGGCTGGCTGTCTGTCTGTCTGGCTGTCTCTGTCTGTCTGGCTGGCTGGCTGTCTGTCTGGCTGTCTCTGTCTGTCTGGCTGGCTGGCTGGCTGTCTGTCTGGCTGTCTCTGTCTGTCTGGCTGGCTGGCTGTCTGTCTGGCTGTCGTAATACTGGAATCAGCTTGAATCAGCCTGGCCTCCGTCTCGCTTTTCATTAGTTATCTGCATCCATGAAGTCGTTGGCTGCCTAACAAGCATCAGCTCAGTAGAGATCAGTGCATAGTTTTCTTCAGAGAGAGAATGGAGCGTGAACAATGAGAGGAAAAGTAAAACATGTTTTTATAGTATTTCCAGACTTGCTTTTTTTGTACATTGTTTTACCTTTAGAAACACAAAGAAAAAAATTGAGTGGTGTGTGTTTCAGCTAGGTCAAAGTTTGTGTTTTTCAGACAGCGAAGAGCAACGCTTGGTAAATCTGTTGGACAGACAGGTATATCTGACCACCTGGACTCACCTGTAGTGCCCAAACACATCTCTAGACAAAGACTTGACGACTCTGTGGAGTCTCATGGTGTCAGTACAAATAAATGGGATGTTTATTTTTTAACTGATTGTGGTCTGTCTTTACTATAATCTCTACAAGTATATACTGCACATGTATTGTCTGAGGGGTTGTCCCTTTTCCCCCTCTAGTGAAATGAATATCATGTTCCTGTAAGGGCTGTCGTCGGAAGAAGCGGAGTTAGTGTTCATCTTGACATTTAATTCAAACAAAGAGAACACTATACAAAAAAACAGGAAAACCGACAGCCAAACAGTACTGACAGGAAACACACTGAACAGAAACAATTACCCACAAAACCCAAAGGAAAAACATGCTCCTTATGTGTGACTCCCAATCAGCAACAACGAGCTTCAGCTGTGCCTGATTGGGAGCCACACACGGCCCAAAACGAAGAAATACAAAAACATAGAAAAAGGAACATAGAACACCCACCCAATGTAACACCCTGGCCTAACCAAAATAAAGAACAAAAACCCCTCTCTATGGCCAGGGCGTTACAGTTCCCAATGTCTTTGTGCCAATCCAATCATGTCAAGGCTGATATCCTGACATTCAGTGTTCACTGATGATTGATGCAACGCTAGGGTGATACATGTATATCCTGCTGAAGGGAGATATGTAGTCAGTCCTCCTGACCGTTCTCAGTGTTCCCTGATGATATATCCTGCTGAAGGGAGATATGTAGTCAGTCCTCCTGGCCGTTCTCAGTGTTCCCTGATGATTTATCCTGCTGAAGGGAGATATGTAGTCAGTCCTGACTGTTCTCAGTAGGTCCATGATTAATAATGGCGCAGGAGTGTACGGCTGACGTTTTATGGGCTCCTATCCAACTGTGCTTTTTTTTGTGTTTTTTTTCATTGTTTGTAACTCATTTTGTACATAATGTCGCTGCTACCGTCTCTTATGACCGAAAAGAGCTTCTGGAAATCAAAACAGCGATTACTCACCTTGAACTGGATGAAGGTTTTTTCTTTAATGAGTCCGACGCGAAGGATATGCTGCTTCTCCGACACCAGGCCCAAATCCCCGTCATTTGCGTGAAAAAAAGACGGAAATACAGGGGGCAGAGATCAGGATGCCTTGTGAGAATTTGTCCGCGAGTGAGTAACCTGCCTTTACCATCCGTTCTATTATCTAATGTGCAATCACTGGAGAATAAACTGGATGATCTCCAGTCGAGGCTATCCTACCAACGGGACATTAAAAACTGTAATATTTTCTCTTTCACCGGGTCGTGGCTGTGCATTGGCAGGACAGAACAGCTACATCGGGTAAGACGAGGGCTGGTGGTTTGTGTCCATGTCTAATATTACGGAAGTCTTGAGGTATTGCTCGCCTGAGGCAGAGTCCAACACTCAGACATGACTTGCAGACAGCCAGGGGTACACTCCAACACTCAGACATCATTTACAGATAGCCAGGTGAATACTCCAACACTCAGACAAAATTTACAGATAGCCAGGGGAACACTCCGACACTCAGACATGACTTGCAGATAGCCAGGGGCACACTCAGACATACTTTACAGGTAGCCAGGGGAGCACTCCAACACTCAGACATAGTTTACAGATAGCCAGGGGAGCACTCCAACACTCAGACATCATTTACAGATCGCCAGGGGAATACTCCAACACTCAGACATCATTTACAGATCGCCAGGGGAATACTCCAACACTCAGACATCATTTACAGATCGCCAGGGGAACACTCCAACACTCAGACATCATTTACAGATCGCCAGGGGAATACTCCAACACTCAGACATCATTTACAGATCGCCAGGGGAATACTCCAACACTCAGACATCATTTACAGATCGCCAGGGGAACACTCCAACACTCAGACATCATTTACAGATCGCCAGGGGAATACTCCAACACTCAGACATCATTTACAGACAGCCTGGGGAATACTCCAACACTCAGACATGATTTACAGATAGCCAGGGGTACACTCCAACACTCAGACATATTTTACAAATGAAGCATTTGTGTTTAGGGAGTCCGCCAGATCAGAGGCAGTAGGGATGACCAGGGATGTTCTTTTTATAACATATTTTTTAACCTTTATTTAACTAGGCAAGTCAGTTAAGAACAAATTCTTATTTAGAATGATACGTCTGTGAATTGGACCATTTTCCTGTTCTGCTAAGCAATCAAAATGTAACGAGTACTTTTGATTGTCAGTGAAAATGTATTTTCTTTAGGAATGGAGTGAAGTAAAAGTAAAAGTTGTCAAAAATAGAAATAGTAAAGTAAAGTACAGATACCCCCAAAAACTACTTAAGTAGTACTTTAAAGTATTTTTACTTAAGTACTTTAAACATATGCTCTCTACCAAGAGAGTTCTCATCTGTATTTTTCATAGCCGTCTATTTACCACCACAAACCGATGCTGGCGCTAAGACCGCATTCAGCGACCTGTATAAGGCCGTTAGCAAGCAAGAAAATGCTCATCCAGAGGCGGCGCTCCTAGTGGCCGGGGACTTTAATTCAGGCAAACTTAAATTAGTTTTATCTCATTTCTACCAGCATGTCACATGTGCAACCAGAGGGGGAAAAAATCTAGATCACTTTTACTCCACACACAGAGACGCATACAAAGCTCTCCCTCGCCCACCATTTGGTAAATCTGACCACAAATCTATCCTCCTGATTCCTGCTTACAAGCAAAAATGAAAGCAGGAAGTACCAGTGACTCGCTAAATACGGAAGTGGTCAGATGACGCGGATGCTACGATCCAGGACTGTTTTGCAGCACAGACTGGAATATGTTTCGGGATTCATCCAATGGCATTGAGGAGTACAACACCGCAGTTACCGGCTTCATCAATAAGTGCATCGACAACGTCATCCCCAATGACCGTACGTACATATCCAAACCAGAAGCCGTGGATTACAGGCAACATCCACGGCTTTTCTGAGAGCAGGACACTAATCCAGATGCTTATAACTACACCTTATAACTACGCTTATAACTACTAATTTTATTGGTCACATACACATATTTAGTAGATGTTATTGCCGGTGTTGCGAAATGCTTGTGTTCTTATCTCCTACAGTGCAGTAGTATCTAAAAATTCACAACAATACACACAAATCTAAAAGTTACAAAAATGGAATTAAGAAATATATAAATATTTGATCGAGCAATCTCGGAGTGGTATTAACTCAAATACAGTAAAATCGAATCCAATGTATACAGTGAGGGAAAATTATTTCCCTCAATAAATGCAAATCAATTTATAACATTCTTGACATGCGTTTTTCTGGATTTTTTTTTGTTATTCTGTCTCTCATTGTTCAAATAAACCTACCATTAAAATTATAGACTGATCATTTCTTTGTCAGTGGGCAAACATACAAAATCAGCAGGTGATCAAATACTTTTTTCCCTCTACTGTATATATATGAGATATATATGAGATGAGTAAAACAGTATGTAAACATTATTTAAACATTATTAAAGTGACTAGTGTTCCATTATTAAAGTGACCAGTGATTCCAAGTCTATGTATATGGGACAGCAGCCTCTAAGGTGCAGGGTTATGTAACTGGGTGGAAGCCTCCTACTGATGGCTATTTAATAGTCTGATGGCCTTGAGATAGAAGCTGTTTTTCAGTCTCTCAGTCCCAGTTTTGATGCACCTGTACTGACCTCGCCTTCTGGATGATAGCGGGGTGAACAGGCAGTGGCTCGGGTGGTTGTTGTCCTTGATGATCTTTTTGGCCTTCCTGTGACATCGGGTGGTATAGGTGTCCTGGAGGGCAGGTAGTTTGCCCCCGGTGATGCGTTGGGCTGACCACACCACCCTCTGGAGAGCCTTGCGGTTGTGGGCGGTGCAGTTGCCGTATCAGGCGGTGATACAGCCCGACAGGATGCTCTCAATTGTGCATCTGTAGAAATATGTGAGGGTTTTAAGGGTCAAGCCAAATTTCTTCAGCCTCCTGAGTGTTGAAGAGGAGCTGTTGCGCCTTCTTCACCACACATTTACATTTTAGTCATTTAGCAGACACTCTTATCCAGAGCGACTTACAGTAGTGAATGCATACATTTCATACATTTTTTTACATACTGGTCCCCCGTGGGAATCAAACCCACAACCCTGGCGTTGCAAACACCATGCTCTACCAACTGAGCCACACGGCACTGTCTGTCTGTGTGGGTGGACCATTTCAGATTGTCAGTGATGTGTACGCCGAGGAACTTGAAGCTTTCCACCTTCTCCACTGCGGTCCCATCGATGTGGATAGGGGGCTGCTCCCTCTGCTGTTTCCTGAAGTCCACGATCTGCTCCTTTGTTTTGTTGACATTGAGTGAGAGATTATTTTCCTGGCACCATTCTCCCAGGGCCCTCACCTCCTCCCTGTAGGTTGTCTCGTTATTGTTGGTAATCAGGCGTACCACTGTAGTGTCGTCTGCAAACTTGATGATTGAGTTGGAGGCCTGCATTGCCACGCAGTCATGAGTGAACAGGGAGTACATGAGGGGGCTGAGCACGCACCCTTGTGGGGACCCTGTGTTGAGGATCAGCGAAGAGGAGATGTGGTTTCCTACCTTCACCACCTGGGGGGCAGCCCGTCAGGATGTCCAGGATGGTGATTGCATTGTCTGTGGATCTACTGGGGCGGTATGAAAATTGGAGTGGGTCTAGGGTGTCATGATATGATATGTCATGTCATGATATGATCCTTAACTAGCCTCTCAAAGCACTTCATGATGACAGAAGTGAGTGCTACCGTGCGATAGTCATTTAGTTTGTTTACCTTTTGCTTTCTTGGGTACAGGAACAATGGTGGACATCTTGAAACAAGTGGGGACAACAGACTGGGATAGAGAGAGATTTAATATGTCCGTAAACACACCAGCCAGCTGGTCTGCACGTGCTCTGAGGACACGACTAGGGATGCCATCTGGGCTGGCAGCCTTGCGAGGGTTAACAAGCATAAATGTCTTACTGACGTCGGTCATGGAGAGGAGAGCCCACAGTCCTTGGTAGCAGGCCGTGTTGGTGGAACTTTGTTATCATGGTTTCTGGGGGGGGGGGGATGCGGGCGGGTGGATTGGGACAATCTTTGTATGCATTTACTTGAGTGGTTGTGGACCTGTAACCCCCCTCTGAAAAAGTGGTATCATAGAGAGGATCCAGGATTAGAGGAGTGGTATCACAAAGGTTCCAGGATTGGAGGAGTGGTATCATAGAGGATCCAGGATTAGAGGAGTGGTATCATAGAGGAACCAGGATTAGAGGGGTGGTATCATAGAGGAACCAGGATTAGAGGAGTGGTATCATAGAGACGATCCAGGATTAGAGGAGTGGTATCATATAGGAACCAGGATTAGAGGAGTGGTATCATAGAGGATCCAGGATTAGAGGAGTGGTATCATAGAGGAACCAGGATTAGAGGGACGGTATCATATAGGAACCAGGATTAGAGGAGTGGTATCATAGAGAGGATCCAGGATTAGAGGAGTGGTATCATAGAGGAAACATGATTAGAGGAGTGGTATCATAGAGAGGATCCAGGATTAGAGGAGTGGTATCATAGAGAGAGAGGATCCAGGATTAGAGGAGTGGTATCATAGAGGATCCAGGATTAGAGGAGTGGTATCATAGAGGAACCAGGATTAGAGGGACGGTATCATATAGGAACCAGGATTAGAGGAGTGGTATCATAGAGAGGATCCAGGATTAGAGGAGTGGTATCATAGAGGAAACATGATTAGAGGAGTGGTATCATAGAGAGGATCCAGGATTAGAGGAGTGGTATCATAGAGAGAGAGGATCCAGGATTAGAGGAGTGGTATCATAGAGGATCCAGGATTAGAGGAGTGGTATCACAGAGGATCCAGGATTAGAGGGGTGGTATCATAGAGGATCCAGGATTGAAGGAATGGTATCATAGTGGATCCAGGATTAGATGATTGGTATCATAGAGGATCCAGGATTGAAGGAGTGGTATCATAGAGAGAATCCAGGATTAGAGGGGTGGTATCATAGAGGATCTAGGATTAGATGGGTGGTATCATAGAGGAACCAGGATTAAAGGAATGGTATCATAGAGGATCTAGGATTAGATGGGTGGTATCATAGAGGATCCAAGATTAAAGGAATGGTATGATAAATACGATCCAGGATTAAAGGAGTGGCATTGTAGAGGATCCAGGATTGAAGAAGTGGCATCGTAGAGGATCCAGGATTAGAGGAGTGGTATCATTGAGGATCCAGGATTAGAGGAGTGGTATCATATAGGATCCAGGATTAGAGGAGTGGTATCATAGAGGAACCAGGATTAGAGGGACGGTATCATATAGGAACCAGGATTAGAGGAGTGGTATCATAGAGGAACCAGGATTAGAGGAGTGGTATCATAGAGGAACCAGGATTAGAGGGGTGGTATCATATAGGAACCAGGATTAGATGGGTGGTATCATAGAGGAACCAGGATTAGAGGAGTAGTATCATAAAGGAACAGGATTAAGGAGTGGTATTATAGAGGAACCAGGATTAAAGGAGTGGTATCATAGAGGAACCAGGATTAGAGGAGTAGTATCATAGAGGATCCAGGATTGGAGGAATGGTATGATAAAGAGGATCCAGGATTAGAGGAGTGGTTTCATATAGGATCCAGGATTAGAGGGGTGGTATCATAGAGGCTTGGGAGGATCCAGGACATGTGATTCCAGGAGATGATTGTCTCTGGTCTGGGCCTTTGATGTCTGGGTGTAGATGGATGATGTTGTTGGGCATTGAGGTGTCAGAATGTTGATTTAAGCAACCATGTTCATCACAGTGGGAAACTTATTTTTCATTATTTCATTTTTATTCCTTTCTTTGAGTTGTGCATTTCCAAATATCTTTTTTTTTGTTGTTGCAGTATGTGGACAGCATCCCTTATTTTGAAATGCCTTTATCCATAAACAAAGCACAGACAGTGCCATCCATATAGTACATTGTGCATTTGCAATGCTAAGGTTGTATTGTGCAGTGGTGTAAAGTACTTCAGTAAAAAATACTTTAAAGTACTAATTAAGTAGTTTGTTTTGTATCTGTACTTTACTTTTAATATTTTTGACCACTTTTACTTTTTACTTCACTACATTCCTAAAGAAAATAATGTAATTTTTTACTCCATATATTTTCCCTGACACCCAAAAGTTATATTTGTGACTGGTTTCAGGAAACTGGGCGTATGTAGCACATCACTACTTCACAGGAGAGACATTTGAACTTAAACACGTATTTCTTTATCAAAATGCATTTTTTGGGGGGGCAGAAATGCTTTCTGGAACATGTGAACTTTCATGTGCCTGAAATAATACATTTGTATTTGATGCGTAAATACGAATAAAACTCTTAAATTAAGTGCTTAGTTGGTTTAGCCACAGAAAAAGACAGGAATCTTCCCGCTCGTCATGATTGGCTGAGATAATGGAGATGCATTTGGATTGGTCTGCCATATAGCATGCGTCTGTCTATAACATTAGCCGTTCAGTATGTGTAGATAATCCTTTCTACCGCTGCGTTTTTGAAAGATAAAACGTTAGCCATCAATAACTACAAAAGTTTTGCTACTTTTCTTAACGACATTGATGACCTGAATGTAGCAGGGGCTATCGACAGATCAGTAGGAGAAAGTGATGGGCTATTTTCCACACACGCCACGGTCAGTGTGAACCGGAGTGACCTGACACAACACGGGCCAAACAAGATGTAGCTACAAACAAAACTGAGTTAAATGGTTCCAGTCTGCTGTGAAGCGTTCATCCATGTCTACAGGTAAGAGTCTAGCTACATTTTCAGATATTATAAGTTTCTAATTTTGTCAGAAAGCCTCTTTCATTGCAAGTTAAAGTGTACTGTTAGCTAGCTAGCAAAAGTTAGCTGACTGGCTCACTAGCTAGCTACATGTCTAAACAAAAGACTCAAAATAAAACAATGGACATCTCTAGATAACAGAGACCCATCCACTTAGCTAGATGTGATTACAGCCATCTATAGTATTACATCAACATGTCTAGATAATAGAGACCCATCCACTTAGCTAGATGTGATTACAGCCATCTATAGTATTACATCAACATGTCTAGATAATAGAGACCCATCCACTTAGCTAGATGGGGGTGATTACAGCCATCTATAGTATTACATCAACATGTCTAGATAATAGAGACCCATCCACTTAGCTAGATGGGGGGTGATTACAGCCATCTATAGTATTACATCAACATGTCTAGATAATAGAGACCCATCCACTTAGCTAGATGGGGGTGATTACAGCCATCTATAGTATTACATCAACATGTCTTGATAATAGAGACCCATCCACTTAGCTAGATGGGGGTGATTACAGCCATCTATAGTATTACATCAACATGTCTAGATAATAGTGACCCATCCACTTAGCTAGATGTGATTACAGCCATCTATAGTATTACATCAACATGTCTAGATAATAGAGACCCATCCACTTAGCTAGATGGGGGTGATTACAGCCATCTATAGTATAACATCAACATGTCTAGATAATAGAGACCCATCCACTTAGCTAGATGTGATTACAGCCATCTATAGTATTACATCAACATGTCTAGATAATAGAGACCCATCCACTTAGCTAGATGGGGGGTGATTACAGCCATCTATAGTATTACATCAACATGTCTAGATAATAGAGACCCATCCACTTAGCTAGATGGGGGGTGATTACAGCCATCTATAGTATCACATCAACATGTCTAGATAATAGAGACCCATCCACTTAGCTAGATGGGGGGTGATTACAGCCATCTATAGTATTACATCAACATGTCTAGATAATAGAGACCCATCCACTTAGCTAGATGTGATTACAGCCATCTATAGTATCACATCAACATGTCTAGATAATAGAGACCCATCCACTTAGCTAGATGGGGGGTGATTACAGCCATCTATAGTATTACATCAACATGTCTAGATAATAGAGACCCATCCACTTAGCTAGATGGGGGGTGATTACAGCCATCTATAGTATTACATCAACATGTCTAGATAATAGAGACCCATCCACTTAGCTAGATGTGATTACAGCCATCTATAGTATTACATCAACATGTCTAGATAATAGAGACCCATCCACTTAGCTAGATGGGGGGTGATTACAGCCATCTATAGTATTAAATCAACATGTCTAGATAATAGAGACCCATCCACTTAACTAGATGTGATTACAGCCATCTATAGTATTACATCAACATGTCTAGATAATAGAGACCCATCCACTTAGCTAGATGTGATTACAGCCATCTATAGTATTACATCAACATGTCTAGATAATAGAGACCCATCCACTTAGCTAGATGTAGGCTGTAGGGTGATTACAGCATTTCCTTCACATGACCCATCAATTTAGACAACAGTGTGTCGGGTAAAAGTCATCTAATAATTATTAAAATATATAATATATTTTTATCTGGACACTTTCTGTTGTTGATATTGTTTGTATGCAAGTTACCATTTCACTGTATCGTTTACACCTTCTATATATTGATTTTATTTGATATAATGTGTGTTTACCAGAGACGGTAATGTGAAGAACAACATGACCTGCATCAAAGTCAGATTAGGATCCAGGCCAAGGACAAAGTGTATTTTTACCTGGAGTTTTTCCTTATTGTAGGCTACTACTTTCACCACTTTTAGTCCTGAAATCTTTGGTTGTTTACTACACTACTCACTCTGTTTAGCACATGGCCTCTCATGTGAATCCTTAAAGAGATGGGGGATAAGGCTTAAGAGGTTGTGAACAATGCTGAATGGGTGGAGACAAAGAAGAGCTCTCCAGTAGCTGTACCAAAATATTCAAAGAACATTTTCTCAAAAGTGGGGTTACAAGTTTGTCAACTTTCAAAGCACAATTACTTTCCCATTGTTCCTCAACTGCAGTGTATGATATACCATTTTCTAGTCTCTACTTCTATCCAATGTAAACAACACCTTTTCAAAAGTTCTACATAAGAACGAATCGAGGAGGTCGGTCACATTTTTAAAGCTTAGCAGGACAGGAAAATGGTTCAATTCATGCACTTATTATCTGGCGGACTCACTAAACCCAAATGCTTTGTTTGTAATAAAGTCTGAGAGTTGGAGCGTGCCCCTGGCTATCTAAAAATAAAAAAAAGTTGCCATCTGGTTTGTTTAATATAAGTAATTTGAAATTATTTATACTTTTACTTTTGATACTTAAGTATATTTTAGCAATTACATTTACTTTTGATTATAAATATGTTTAAAACCAAATACTTTTAGACTTTTACTCAAGTCACCAAAGCCCCATATACTTCCCACCACTGCGACCTGTACACTCTCGTTGGCTGGCCCTCGCTTCATACCCGTCGCCAAACCCACTGGCTCCAGGTCATCTACAAGACCCTGCTAGGTAAAGTCCCCCCTTATCTCAGCTCGCTGGTCACCATAGCAGCACCCACCTGTAGCACGCGCTCCAGCAGGTATATCTCTCCGGTCACCCCCAAAGCCAATTCCTCCTTTGGCCGTCTCTCCTTCCAGTTCTCTGCTGCCAATGACTGGAACGAACTACAAAAATCTCTGAAACTGGAGACACTTATCTCCCTCACTAGCTTTAAGCACCAGCTGTCAGAGCAGCTCCCAGATTACTGCACCTGTACATAGCCCATCTATAATTTAGCCGAAACAACTACCTCTTCCCCTACTTTATTTATTTATTTATTTTGCTCCTTTGCACCCCATTATTTCTATTTCTACTTTGCACTTTCTTCCACTACAAATCTACCATTCCAGTGTTTTACTTGCTATATTGTATTTACTTCGCCACCATGGCCTATTTATTGCCTTTACCTCCCTTATCTCACCTCATTTGCTCACACTGTATATAGACTTATTTTTCTACTGTATTATTGACTGTATGTTTGTTTTACTCCATGTGTAACTCTGTGTTGTTGTATGTGTCAAACTGCTTTGCTTTATCTTGGCCAGGTCGCAGATGTAAATGAGAACTTGTTCTCAACTGGCCTACCTGGTTAAATAAAGGTGAAATATATATATATATATATATATATATATTTTTTTTAAGTAGTATTTTTAAGGTTGACTCACTTTTACTGGTCATTTTCTATTAAGGTATCTTAATACCACCACTGGTATTGTGGAACATTCCGCATTTCAGGTTTATCTGTGGTTTTTATTGACATTTTTATGCCTACATTTATGTTTCCTTGGCTATTTCAATTAACCACGTTATGTATTTTTCTGTCGTCGGTGTCTTTGTTTTGGTCTGTAAGAAAAAAAAAAACGAGAAAACCCAGACCTCACGGGGAGCTAATTTAAACAACATCGTTTGTCTTTTAAGACATATACGTGAATCCATTCTCCTTAATGAGAAATCTCAGCAGGGAACTTTTGCTTACATTCGTTATGCAAATGAAGGCGGGAGTTTAACAGCCTAACTTTTGTGATACAGGAAGACACGCTAACACAAATAAAGCCATCTGGTTGGTAACAGGTCTGGCTCTCTGAAGACAGGTAATGTTGGCGCAGCGATTTCGGTAAAGCTTTATTTTACAGCCCGTTTTAAACTGCCCCTTATGGTACCTGGAATTCACATGTTATAGTAAGTAAAAGACTCTTATGACGGTAAACACAATTATACTCAACATCCAAACCACTGTCTAACTACACAAGTTTATACATATTCTGCGTCCCAACTGACACCCTATTCCCAATATAGTGAACTACATTGTAAAAAAAAACGTTGTTGCATTATATAGGTAATTGGTAAAATGATGAAAGGGTTTGTTTACTCTAAAAATGCATTTCACCATATGGAGATTTGAAGTAATTAAACGTGACCTGCTGTATGGGTGACTACGATCAATAATGGGTTCAAGATTGCAGTCACTGCATCGCAGCATTGTTTATTGCTGAGCAGATTGTTTTGGACAAGGATACTATTGACTGCATGGATTACAGACTGCATGGATTACAGTGTTACATGCCTACCCAGACTGAGGGCATGGATTACAGACTGCATGGATTACAGACTGCATGGATTACAGACTGCATGGATTACAGACTGCATGGATTACAGTGTTACATGCCTACCCAGACTGAGGGCATGGATTACAGACTGCATGGATTACAGACTGCATGGATTACAGACTACATGGATTACAGACTTCATGGATTACAGTGTTACATGCCTACCCAGACTGAGGGCATGGATTACAGACTGCATGGATTACAGACTACATGGATTACAGACTGCATGGATTACAGACTGCATGGATTACAGACTGCATGGATTACAGACTACATGGATTACAGACATCATGGATTACAGACTGCATGGATTACAGTGTTATTATGTCTATCCAGACTGAGGGTATGGATTACAGACTACATGGATTACAGACATCATGGATTACAGACATCGTGGATTACAGACTACATGGATTACAGACTACATGGATTACAGACATCGTGGATTACAGACTACATGGATTACAGACTACATGGATTACAGACATCATGGATTACAGACTGCATGGATTACAGACTACATGGATTACAGACTACATGTCTACCCAGACTGACTACATGGATTACAGACTACATGTCTACCCAGACTGACTACATGGATTACAGTGTTACATGTCTACCCAGACTGACTACATGGACTACAGTGTTACATGTCTACCCAGACTGACTACATGGATTACAGTGTTAAATGTCTACACAGACTGAGGGCATGGATTACTTGGCAACAAGTTTTTTGATACATTTCCAAGTAAACTATTTTGTATTCAAAATTTTAGTTCAATATGAAAACATTGCATTTCATATAGCCTTTGACATGATGATAAGAGGCCTGCAGACGTCCATGTTGACTTCAGGGAAGATTATCAGAAATATCTAATGTACAGAACTACTGAAAACCATCTTTTACATTTTGAATTATTTAAGTGTATTTCAGCCTTCAACCAAGATGCTTTTAAAGATGTTTTTAATGTCAGAATTTAATTAGTTTTATTTAGATTATCCTTCCTTTGTTATTGTATTATTTAACCATGTGGAGCAGTTTGTTACTTAGTCTGTGGTAAAGGAGAGCTTCATCAGGCACGGTAATGTGTGTGTGTGTGTGTGTGTGTGTGTGTTTGAAGGCTGGGGAGCACCAGTTCTTCTCCTAGCCTTTTACAGCTTCATTGGCTGCATTACAGTTAAACCCAGTGTGTGTGTACCCAGTGTAGTAAAGCCTCCAGTAAAGCCCAGTGTACTGAAACCTTCAGTAAAGCCCAGTGTAGTGAAGCCTCCAGTAAAGCCCAGTGTAGTGAAACCTTCAGTAAAGCCCAGTGTACTGAAGCCTTCAGTAAAGCCCAGTGTAGTGAAGCCTTCAGTAAAGCCCAGTGTACTGAAGCCTCCAGTAAAGCCCAGTGTACTGAAACCTTCAGTAAAGCCCAGTGTACTGAAACCTTCAGTAAAGCCCAGTGTACTGAAGCCTTCAGTAAAGCCCAGTGGAGTGAAACCTCCAGTAAAGCCCAGTGTAGTAAAGCCTCCAGTAAAGCCCAGTGTACTGAAACCTTCAGTAAAGCCCAGTGTAGTGAAGCCTCCAGTAAAGCCCAGTGTAGTGAAACCTTCAGTAAAGCCCAGTGTACTGAAGCCTTCAGTAAAGCCCAGTGTAGTGAAGCCTTCAGTAAAGTCCAGTGGAGTGAAGCCTCCAGTAAAGCCCAGTGTACTGAAACCTTCAGTAAAGCCCAGTGTAGTGAAGCCTCCAGTAAAGCCCAGTGTAGTGAAACCTTCAGTAAAGCCCAGTGGAGTGAAAACTCCAGTAAAGCCCAGTGTAGTGAAGCCTTCATGAAAGCCCAGTAGGGTGAAGCCTTCAGTAAAGCCCAGTAGGGTGAAGCCTTCAGTAAAGCCCAGTGGAGTGAAGCCTCCAGTAAAGCCCAGGTGTACTGAAGCCTCCAGTAAAGCCCAGTGAAGTGAAGCCTTCAGTAAAGCCCAGTGAAGTGAAGCCTCCAGTAAAGCCCAGTGTAGTGAAGCCTCCAGTAAAGCCCAGTGAAGTGAAGCCTTCAGTAAAGCCCAGGTGTACTGAAGCCTCCAGTAAAGCCCAGTGTACTGAAGCCTCCAGTAAAGCCCAGTGAAGTGAAGCCTTCAGTAAAGCCCAGTGTAGTGAAGCCTCCAGTAAAGCCCAGTGTAGTGAAGCCTTCAGTAAAGCCCAGTGTAGTGAAGCCTCCAGTAAAGCCCAATGTATTGAAGCCTCCAGTAAAGCCCAGTGGAGTGAAGCCTCCAGTAAAGCCCAGTGGAGTGAAGCCTTCAGTAAAGCCCAGTGGAGTGAAGCCTTCAGTAAAGCCCAGTGGAGTGAAGCCTCCAGTAAAGCCCAGTGGAGTGAAGCCTCCAGTAAAGCCCAGTGGAGTGAAGCCTCCAGTAAAGCCCAGTGGAGTGAAGCCTCCAGTAAAGCCCAGTGAAGTGAAACCTCCAGTTAAGCCCAGTGTAGTGAAGCCTCCAGTAAAGCCCAGTGTAGTGAAGCCTTCAGTAAAGCCCAGTGGAGTGAAACCTCCAGTAAAGCCCAGTGAAGTGAAGCCTTCAGTAAAGCCCAGTGTAGTGAAGCCTCCAGTAAAGCCCAGTGTAATGAAGCCTTCAGTAAAGCCCAGGTGTATTGTCTCAACACCCTCCAGGTGTTTTCCCCAGTGTATTTATCCCTGTGTTTCCTGTCTCTCTGTGCCAGTGTATTTATCCCTGTGTTTCCTGTCTCTCTGTACCAGTGTATTTATCCCTGTGTTTCCTGTCTCTCTGCCCCAGTGTATTTATCCCTGTGTTTCCTGTCTCTCTGCCCCAGTGTATTTATCCCTGTGTTTCCTGTCTTTCTGTACTAGTGTATTTATCCCTGTGTTTCCTGTCTCTCTGTACCAGTGTATTTATCCCTGTGTTTCCTGTCTCTCTGTACCAGTGTATTTATCCCTGTGTTTCCTGTCTCTCTGTACCAGTGTATTTATCCCTGTGTTTCCTGTCCTTCTGTACCAGTGTATTTATCCCTGTGTTTCCTGTCTCTCTGTACCAGTGTATTTATCCCTGTGTTTCCTGTCTCTCTGTGCCAGTGTATTTATCCCTGTGTTTCCTGTCTCTCTGTACCAGTGTATTCATCCCTGTGTTTCCTGTCTCTCTGCCCCAGTGTATTTTTCCCTGTGTTTCCTGTCTCTCTGTGCCAGTGTATTTATCCCTGTGTTTCCTGTCTCTCTGCCCCAGTGTATTTATCCCTGTGTTTCCTGTCTCTCTGTACCAGTGTATTCATCCCTGTGTTTCCTGTCTCTCTGTACCAGTGTATCCCTGTGTTTCCTGTCTCTCTGCCCCAGTGTATTTATCCCTGTGTTTCCTGTCTCTCTGTACCAGTGTATTTATCCCTGTGTTTCCTGTCTCTCTGTGCCAGTTCGTCTTGTATGTTCCAAGTCAACCAGCGTATTTTCCCCCGTACTCCTGCCTTTGCTATTGTCCTTTTTCTAGTTTTGGTTTTGACTTTTGCCTGTTCTGGACTCTGTACCCGCCTGCCTGACCATTCTGCCTGCCTTGACCACGAGCCTTTCTGCTACTCTGTACCTCCTGGACTCTGATCTGGTTTTGACCCTTTTGTCTGTCCACCACCATTCTCTTGCCTACTCCTTTTTGGATTATTAAACATCTAAGATGCCAACCATCTGCCTCCTGTGTCTGCATCTGGGTCTCGCCTTGAGTCATGATACTATTCACCTCTATCAAGCAGTGAAAGACTCAATAGAATAAAAAGCTATTCGTAAAAATGAAAAAAAATCCACATCTGTTAAAACGTAATTAGATATTGTTGATGACACTTTTTGTAGATTTGAGAAGGTAATCATTAGACGATTTATGGATTATAAAGCAAAGAGTCACATTGGTTTATAATTTTAAGGCAGTATATCGTCACAATGGACCCAGCCCAGGCCAAAGCCTCTGTGTTATATTTACATGGTGTTCTGATCCAATGTCTGGTAATATCCTGAAGGTAAGGGTGGTTCCTTATTGTGAACCAATAAATAGGCTTATTGGCTAAGCCTTCCCTTACAAACACAAACTCTGGTATCCTGTTTGTGTGTCCGTGCGTGTGTCTGTCTCCGTTCCTGTGTTCATTCTCTTAAATAAAGGTTCCAGACTGGCTAGGTCATGTGTACTCAGACTCCCAATCCCCTGCAGACAACCAATAACACCTGGTAGTACAATTAGACAACACAACAATGCCACCCAATCAATCCACTCGTTTGTCAATAAGGACAGTCGTTAACAAGGTGTCTGCTTAAAGCATTGACCGTTCACTGTTTGTCACTGTCTCTCCTAGAGCAATGTAATGGTTCAATATAGTATGTCTTCAGCTCTGTACAGCATCAGCCCGATAACCTTTCACCAGACCAAGCAGGCCTATAACTTCAAGGTAGACCTTCTTTGGAAAACCTAATGGTACATACACACCAAGAAATCTGCCTGCCAAGAGGTATTCATCACAGTAGGAGGCCGTTCCTTCTCTTGCTAGAACAAAGACGTACTGTACCTGCTGTGTGCCGACCTGGTACTGACAAACCTGCCATTTATACTTGTAGAATCACAATGCTCCTCAGTGGCTGAGAACTAGACTTTGAGCCTTATCAGAAAGCACAAATCTCAACGTGAGGGACCGACAGAAGTGACAAGAAAAGGAAAAAAGACTTCTCCGTGTATAATCCACCCCTTTCATCACAATTGTTCAGCTGCAAAATTACATCTTGTTTTTCCTAGAGCAAGTATTTCAATCTTTTATATCTAGCTAAGGAGTTTTGTGCTTAACGGATTTTTTTTTGTGAGGTTCAGTTTGATAGTGAACCTGCTCATTAGTTATCTAGCTAGCTAACATTAGCTCGCTAACTGAGCCAGGCAGTAACACACTTCATATGAAACAAATGGGGTGGTAAGTGCACCACAATGCACACAACACGGAATGCTTTACCAAGCTAGCTCTCGATCATTTATTTCACTTTCGATTGTCCCGTACTGCCAGTTCGCTTGCTAGCTAATGTTAGCTAAACGGTTAGCATCGGCATTTAGCACAACAGAGTGAGCTAGCACGCAGCTGCTTCATTCATAAACAAATCCATTGTGAATGAATTATAAATGTTGCTAGCTAAGATAGTTATTTAGTGATGTCCTGTTTCAAATTCTAGCTAGCTAGCAACAACCGCGCAGTTTGCTAGTTAGCTTACACTGGCTACAGCAGGCACAAGCAACACTGCCACCTTGTGGCCTGGAGTATTTAAACAAAGCAAATTGAATATAAAAATGTTCTACGTGAACAACAAAAACGTGAGCTGCCGACACTGGGCAGAGGTGCTAAGTACCTATCAGGCAGTCAGATTTCTCAGCGCGTCTGGGAGGCGTTTTTAAAAGACGGACTGGATGGACAGGACAGACAGGTGATTGGACATGACTGTCTCTGGATTGGGTGAATTGAAATTACAACACACGTGAACTTTTTTTCATAATTAATGTGAAGCAGCAATTTATCAGCCGTAGTCAATACATACTGTGCCTTGCAAAAGTGTTCACACCCCTTGGCATTTTTCCTATTTTGTTGCATTACAACCTGTAATGTAAATTGTAAATTTATTTTTATTTGGATTTCATGTAATGGACATACACAAAATAGTCCAAATTGGTGAAGTGAAATTTTAAAAATATTTATATATTTTTAAATGCAACAAAATGTACAACTGAAAAGTGGTGAGTGCATATGTATTCATCCCCTTTGCTATGAAGCCCCTAATTAAGATCTGGTGCAACCAATTACCTTCAGAAGTCACATAGTTAAATAAAGTCCTCCTGTGTGCAATCTAAGTGTCACACGATCTGACACATGATCTCAGTATATATACACCTGTTCTGAAAGGCCCCAGAGTCTGCAACACCACTAAGCAAGGGGCACCGTGAAGACCAAGGAGCTCTCCAAACAGGTCAGGGACAAAGTTGTGGAGAAGTACAGATCAGGGTTGGGTTATAAGAAAATATCAGAAACTTTGAACATCCCACAGAGCACCATTAAATCCATTATTAAAAAATGGAAAGAATATTGCACCTCAACAAACCTGCCAAGAGAGGGCTGCCCACCAAAACAGACCAGCAAGGAGGGCATTAATCAGAGAGGCGAGTATCTGGAGTATCTGTCCATAGGACCACTTTAAGCCGTACACTCCGCAGAGCTGGGCTTTACGGAAGGGTGGCCAGAAAAAAAGCCATTGCTTAAAGAAAAAAATAAGCAAACACATTTGGTGTTTGCCAAAAGGCATGTGGGAGACTCCCCAAACATATGGAAGAAGGTACTCTGGTCAGATGAGACTAAAATTGAGCATTTTGGCCATCAAGGAAAACGCTATGTCTGGCGCAAACCCAACACCTCCCATCACCCCAAGAACACCATCCTCACAGTGAAGCATGGTGGTGGCAGTATCATGCTGTGGGGATGTTTTTCATCGGCAGGGACTGGGAAACTGGTCAGAATTGAATGATGGATGGCGCTTTGAGATTTGAGACTGGGGAAGAGGTTCACCTTCCAGCAGGACAATGAACCTAAGCATACTGCTAAAGCAACACTCGAGTGGTTTAAGGGGAAACATTTCAATGTCTTGGAATGGCCTAGTCAAAGCCCAGACCTCAATCCAATTGAGAATCTGTGGTATGACTTAAAGATTGCTGTATACCAGTGGAACCCATCCAACTGGAAGGAGCTGGAGCAGTTTGCCTTGAAAAACGGGCAAAAATGCAAGTGGCCAGATGTGCCAAGCTTATAGAGATATACCCCAAGAGACTTGCAGCTGTAATTCCTGCAAAAGGTGGCTCTAACAAAGTATTGACTTTGAGGGGTGAATTTTTTTTTTCTTCACCTCTTCCACACTGACATTTCGGAATTCAAAAGTACAATTCTTGTCTTTCATAATTAGGTCTAGATATACTTGGATGTGTAGTGTTAGCGTTTGTTGCTGTCATGTCATCCCTATGTTTGTTTATCTTGCCAATGAAAAGTCATTAAAGTAGTTGGTAATATCAGTGGGTTTTGTGATGAATAAACATCTGATTCAATGAATGAAGGAGCCGAGTTGGCTTTTTATCCCAAACTTTCATTTAAGGTGCTCCAAAGCTTTTTACTATCATTCTTTATATAATTTATCTTTGTTTCATAGTGTAGTTTATGTCTGACCCATTGACCCCAGAGTAGATCTAATAGTATCTGACTGTTCCAACATAGTAGTATAATAAAGTAACATAGTAGTATAATATAATAAAATAGTAGTATAATATAGTAATATAGTAGTATAATATAGTAATATAGTAGTATAATATAGTAGTATAATAAAATAACATAGTAGTGTAATATAATAACATAGTAGTATAATATAGTAATATAGTAGTATAATATAGTAACATAGTAGTATAATATAGTGGTATAATATAGTAATATAGTAGCCTATAGTAGTATAATATAGTAATATAGTAGCCTATAGTAGTATATTATAGTAACAAAGTAGTATAATGTAGTAACCATAGTATAATACAGTAGTATAATAGTAATACAGCAGTCTATATATAGTAGCTTATAGTAGTATAATATAGTTGCCTGTATCTATAGTAACATAGTAGGCTATATACAGTTGAAGTCGGAGGTTTACATACACTTAGGTTGGAGTCATTAAAACTCGTTTTTCAACCACTCCACAAATTTCTTGTTAACAAACTATAGTTTGAAAAGTCGGTTAGGACATCTAATTTGTGCATGACACAAGTAATTTTTCCACCAATTGTTTACAGACAGATTATTTCACTTATACTTCACTGTATCACAATTCTAGTGGGTCAGAAGTTTACACTAAGTTGACTGTGCCTTTAAACAGCTTGGAAAATTCCAGAAAAATAATGTCATGGCTTTAGAAGCTTCTGATAGGCTAATTGACATCATTTGAGTCAATTGGAGTTGTACCTGTGGATGTATTTCAAGGCCTACCTTCAAGCTCAGTGCCTCTTTGCTTGACATCATGGTAAAAACAAAATAAATCAGCCAAGACCTCAGAAAAAAATTGTAGACCTCCACAAGTCTGGATCATCCTTGGAAGCAATTTCCAAACGCCTGAAGGTACCACGTTCATCTGTACAAACAATAGTACGCAAGTATAAACACCATGGGACCACGCAGCCGTCATACCGCTCAGGAAGGAGACGTGTTCTGTCTCCTAGAGATGAATGTACTTTGGTGCAAAAAGTGCAAATCAATCCCAGAACAACAGCAAAGGACCTTGTGAAGATGCTGGAGGAAACAGGTACAAAAGTATCTATATCCACAGTAAAACGAGTCCTATATCGACATAACCTGAAAGGCCGCTCAGCAAGGAAGAAGTCACTGCTCCAAAACCACCATAAAAAAAAAGCCAGACTACGGTTTGCAACTGCACATGGGGACAAAGATTGTACTTTTTGGAGAAATGTCCTCTGGTCTGATGAAACAAAAATAGAACTGCTTGGCCATGATGACCATCGTTATGTTTGGAAGAAAAAGGGGGAGGCTTGCAAGCCGAAGAACACCATCCCAACCGTGAAGCACAGGGGGGGCAGCATCATGTTGTGGGGGTGCTTTGCTGCAGGAGGGACTGGTGCACTTCACAAAATAGATGTCATCATGAGGTAGGAAAATGATGTGGATATATTGAAGCAACATCTCAAGACATCAGTCAGAAAGTTAAAGCTTGGTCGCAAATGGGTCTTCCAAATGGACAATGACCCCAAGCATACTTCCAAAGTTGTGGCAAAATGGCTTAAGGACAACAAAATCAAGGTATTGGAGTGGCCATCACAAAGCCCTGACCTCAATCCTGTAGACAATTTGTGGGCAGAACTGGAAAAGAGTTCCTCTGTCCAGTGTCGGTGTTCTTTTGCCCATCTTAATCTTTTATTTTTATTGGCCAGTCTGAGATATGGCTTTTTCTTTGCAACTCTGCCTTGAAGGCCAGAATCCCGGAGTCGCCTCTTCACTGTTGACGTAGAGATGTTGAGACTGGTGTTTTGTGGGTACTATTTAATGTTGAGGACTTGTGAGGCGTCTATTTCTCAATCTAGACTCTCTAATGTACTTGTCCTTTTGCTCAGTTGTGCACCGTGCACCGATGCTCCAGATACTCAACTAGTCTAAAGAAGGCCTGTATTGCTTCTTTAATCAGAACAACAGTTTTCAGCTGTGCTAACATAATTGCAAAAAGGTTTTCTAACGATCAATTAGCCTTTTAAAATTATACACTAACACAACATGCCATTGGAACACAGGAGTGATGGTTGCTGATAATGGGCCTCTATGTCTATTTCGATATTCCATACAAAATCTGCCGTTTCCAGCTAGATTAGTCATTTACAACATTAACAATGTCTATATTGTATTTCTGATCAATTTGATGTTAGTTTAATGGACAAAAAACATGCTTTTCTTTAACAAACAAGGACATTTCCAAGTAACCCTAAACTTTTTAATGGTAGCATAGATAGTGAAGGATACAGTATACAGTAAATACATATGAGATGAGTAACGCAAGATATGTAAACATTATTAAAGTGGCATTATTAAAGTGACTAGTGTTCCATTTATTAAAGTGGCCAATTATATCAAGTCTGTAGGAAGGCAGCCGCCTCTCTGTGCTAGTGGTGGCTGTTTAACAATCTGATGGCCTTGAGAGAGAAGCTGTTTTTCAATCTCTCTGTCCCAGCTCTAATGCACCTGTACTGACCTCGCCTTCTGGATGATAGCGGTGTGAACAGGCAGTGGCTCGGGTGGTTGTTGTCCTTGATCATCTTTTTGGCCTTCCTGTGACATTGGGTGTTGTAGGTGTCCTGGAGGGCAGGTAGTTTGCCCCCGGTGATGCGTTGTGCAGACCGCACTACCCTCTGGAGAGCCTTACGGTTGCGGATGGTGCTGTTGCTGTACCAGGCGGTGATATAGCCCGACAGGATGCTCTCAATTGTGCACCTGTAAAAGTTAGTGAGGGTTTTAGGTGACAAGCCACATCTTTTCAGCCTCCTGAGGTTGTAGAGGCGCTGTTGCGCCTTTTTCACCACACTGTCTGTGTGCGTGGACCATTTCAGTTTGTTGGTGATATGTACACCGAGGAACTTAAAACTTTCCACCTCATCCACTGCTGTCGCGGCGATGTGGAAAGGGGGGTGCTTCCTTTGCTGTTTCCTGAAGTCCACGATCATCTCTTTTGTTTTGCTGACATTGAGTGAGAGGCTATTTTCCTGACACCACACTCCGAGGGCCCTCACCTCCTCCCTGTAGGCCGTCTCGTTGTTGTTGGTAATCAAGCCTACCACTCTAGTGTTGTCTGCAATCTTGATGATTGAGTTAAAGGCGTGCATGGCCAGACAGTCATCAGTGAACAGGGAGTACAGGAGAGGGCTGAGAACGCACCCTTGTGGGGCCCCAGTGTTGAGGATCAGCGAAGTAGAGATGTTGTTTCCTACCTTCACCACCAGGGGGCGGCCCATCAGGAAGTCCAGAACCCAGTTGCACAGGGCGGGGTCGAGACCCAGGGTCTCAAGCTTAATGATGAGTTTGGAGGGTAGTACGGTGTTGAATGCTGAGCTGTAGTCGATGAACAGCATTCTTACATAGGTATTCCTCTTGTCCAGATGGGTTATGGCAGTGTGCAGTGTGATGGCGATTGCTTCGTCTGTGGACCTATTGGGGCGGTAAGCAAATTGGAGTGGGTCTAGGGTGTCAGGTAGGGTGAAGGTGATATGATCCTTGACAAGTCTCTCAAAGCACTTCATGATGACAGAAGTGAGTGCTACGGGCGATAGTCATTTAGTTCAGTTACCTTTGCTTTCTTGGGAACAGGAACAATGGTGGCCCTCTTGAAGCATGTGAGAACAGCAGACTGGGATAGGGAGAGATTGAATATGTCTGTAAACACACCAGCCAGCTGGTCAGCGCATGCTATGAGGACATGGCTAGGGATGCCGTCTGAGTCTGCAGCCTTGCGAGGGTTAACACGTTTAAATGTTTTACTCACGTTGGCCACCGAGAAGGAGAACCCACAATCTTTGGTAGAGGGCCGTGTCAGTGGCACTGTATTGTCCTCAAAGCGGGCAAAGAAGTTGTTTCATTTCTCTGGAAGTAAGACATTGATGTCCGCAACAGGGCTGGTTTTCTTTTTGTAATCCGTGATTGTCTGTAGACCCTGCCACATACGTCTCATGTCTGAGCCGTTGAATTGCGACTCCACTTTCTCTATACTGACGCTTTGCTTGTTTGATTGCCTTACTGAGAGAATAACTACACTGTTTGTATTCGGTCATGTTTCCAGTCGCCTTGCCATGATTAAATGCGATGGTTCGTGCTTTTAGTTTTGCGCAAATGTTGCATTCTATCTACGGTTTAGGGTTTAGGGAAGGTTTTAATAGGTCACAGTGTGTACAACATCTCCTAAACACTTCCTTATAAACTCGCTCACCGAGTCAGCGTATGCATAAATGTTATTGTCTGAGACTACATTTACATTACATTTACATTTAAGTCATTTAGCAGACGCTCTTATCCAGAGCGACTTACAAATTGGACTACCCAGAACATATCCCAGTCCACGTAATCGAAGCAATCTTGAAGCGTGGAATCCGATTGGTATAATAGTATAATATAGTACCCCATAGCAGAATATATTAGTAGTATAATTATAGTAGCCTATAGAAGTATAATACAGTAATATAGTGGTGTAATATAGTATACTATAATAGTATAATGGAGTAGCCTATAGTAGTAAAATATATTAATATAGTAGTATAATATAGTATTCTATAGTAGTGTACTATAGTAGCCTATAGTAGTAGAATAAAGTAGCCCATAGCGGAATATTTTAGTAGTATAATTATAGTAGCCTATAGAAGTATAATACAGTAATATAGTGGTGTAATATAGTATACTATAGTAGTATAATAGAGTAGCCTATAGTAGTATAATAGAGTAATATATTAGCATAATATAATAGCCTATA
The DNA here is from genome assembly GCF_901001165.1 of Salmo trutta. Taxonomy (NCBI): domain Eukaryota; kingdom Metazoa; phylum Chordata; class Actinopteri; order Salmoniformes; family Salmonidae; genus Salmo; species Salmo trutta. Next base: position 47,124,515 of record NC_042982.1, on the reverse strand, counting down.
GTAACATAATATCATAATATAGTAGCCTATAATAGTATAGAGTAGCCTAGAGTGATATAATAGAGTAGCCTATAGTAGTAAAATATATTAATATAGTAGTATAATATAGTATCCTATAGAAGTATGCTATAGTAGCCTATCGTAGTATAATAAAGTAGCCTGTAGTGGTATAATATAGTATCCTATAGTAGTATAATACAGTATCCTATAGTAGTTTAATATAGTATTCTATAGTAGTATAATATAGTAGCCTATAGTAGTATGATATAGTAATATGGTAGTATAATAAAGTAGCCTATAGTTGTATAATATAGTATCCAATAGTAGTATAATATAGTATCCTATAGTAGTATAGTGTGGTAGCCTATAGTAGTATAATAAAGTAGGCTACAATAGTATAATATATTAATATAGTAGTATAATATAGTAATATAGTAGCCTATGGTAGTATAATATAGTATCCTATAGTAGTGTAATTCAGTAATATAGTAGTATAATATAATAACCTATAGTAATGTAATATAATAACCTATCGTAGTATAATATTGTAGTATAATACATGAATATAGTAGTATAATATAGTAATACAGTAGAACAATATAGTAGCCTACAGTAGTAGTAGTATAATAAAGTAGACTATAATAGTATAATATATTAATATAGTAGTGTAACATAGTAATATAGCAGTATAATATAGTAGCCTATAGTAGAATAATGTAGTAGTATAAAGAGTAATATTTCCTTTGTTGGCAAAACTGAAAAAGCGTGTGCGAACAAGGAGGCAAACATACTATAAGGTTAGCCATTAGACTAGCAGACTATAAAATTAGATTCTGGAGCTGCTCAACTGAGGCAGTTAACAGAATCAGAGAAAATGGGGACAGACAAATATAGTCATCGTTTATTGTTTGGTTTGACTGTTATGTTTGTAAATACTGGAGGCATTTACTTTGTTCCCGGATGACGAGGCATTGTTATATTACACCAAAAACAACAACAACTCTTCGAGAAGAGCAGTGTTTTACAAAATTTATTATTTTGTGTTTTCTCAGCAGTTTTGAATAAACACATAGGCAAGATTCAGACTCAGGAAATGTGCACGATTCAGACTCAGGAAATGTGCACGATTCAGTCTCAGGAAATGTGGACGTTTCCTATGCACTTCTCAGTAGTCGGTATTCAGATTTGCCTTACGCAGATGTATAATGGGCTCAGCAAGTGTGGTTCCTTTGCATGCACTGAATACAATAATTCAACCATGGAAAACAGTCCCATGCTGGCCAACAGAATTTTCTTGTGGAGTTTTCTTTCAATTGGTTTTTCAGTTCCGTTTATCTAAAGCCTTTTGTAATGTCGTCGACACACTCAGTAGAATACGTAGAGATAACCCGTTCAGAACATTAGGGATCAATGAAAGAGAGACATCTAAATACTGTCACGGCTGTTTGAATGATCGGACCAAAATGCAGCGTCGGTTTCGTTCCACATATTTATTAAACTGTGAAACTTAATGCGATACAAAAATAAACTGAAGGACAAAACAACAAACCGTGACACAGGAGGAACAAACACTACTCACAAAATATAATCACCCACAAAAAACAGGTGGGACAAACATCAACTTAAATATGACCTCCAATTAGAGACAACGACAACCGGCTGCCTCTAATTGGAGGTCATGCCAAACAAAAACCAACCTAGAAATACAAAACTAGAAACTGAACTTAGAAATACAAAAAACAGACAAACACCCCCCCTGTCACGCCCTGACCTACTCTACCATAGAAAATAACAACTTACTATGGTCAGGACGTGACAAATATATGCATATTCATCTACGTTTCAGCACCAACTGGTAGATTAAAAAAATACCCTGATCTTGTAAATGATTTAGCTTTTACCAAGAAAATATATTGGTTAGTCAAAACACAGTGGTTTGATTCATCCTGGAAGTTGCCATATTCAAGTTCAATCCATGAAATATTGGAAGGTGAGAAAAGTCTACAATAGGAGTTGATCAGTATTTCTATAAATCTACCTGAATAATCCTCACTAGTCATGGGACTGTGTTGACAACGGTCCGGTTATGAACCGTGAGCTCTAGGTTAAAACTGCTACATACAGTGACTTCGGAAAGTATTCAGACTCCATGACATTTTCCACATTTTGATAGGATACTGCCTTATTATAAAATGTATTAAATTGTTTTGTTTTTTTGTGTTATATAGCTCATATCAAGTTGTAAATGAGAATGGTGTTATTTCTGAAGGAAACAAGAAAGGAGATACTGTTCCACTTGGAACTGACATGTTGCTCAACCTTATTCATTAATATTAACATTAATCCATTAATACAGTGTATCTGTAGACACACCTCCATTAATATAGTGTATCTGTAGACACACCTCCATTAATACAGCGTATCTGTAGACACACCTCCATTAATACAGTGTCTCTGTAGACACGCCTCCACCACACCTCCATTAATACAGTGTATCTGTAGACACACCTCCATTAATACAGCGTATCTGTAGACACGCCTCCATTAATACAGCGTATCTGTAGACACGCCTCCATTAATACAGCGTATCTGTAGACACGCCTCCATTAATACAGTGTATCTGTAGACACACCTCCATTAATACAGTGTCTCTGTAGACACGCCTCCACCACACCTCCATTAATACAGTGTATCTGTAGACACACCTCCATTAATACAGTGAATCTGTAGACACGCCTCCATTAATACAGTGAATCTGTAGACACGCCTCCATTAATACAGTGAATCTGTAGACACGCCTCCACCACGCCTCCATTAATACAGCGTACCTGTAGACGCGCCTCCACCACGCCTCCATTAATACAGCGTACCTGTAGACGCGCCTCCATTAATACAGCGTACCTGTAGACGCGCCTCCATTAATACAGCGTACCTGTAGACGCGCCTCCATTAATACAGCGTACCTGTAGACGCGCCTCCATTAATACAGCGTACCTGTAGACGCGCCTCCATTAATACAGCGTACCTGTAGACGCGCCTCCATTAATACAGCGTACCTGTAGACGCGCCTCCATTAATACAGCGTACCTGTAGACGCGCCTCCATTAATACAGCGTACCTGTAGACGCGCCTCCATTAATACAGCGTACCTGTAGACGCGCCTCCATTAATACAGCGTACCTGTAGACGCGCCTCCATTAATACAGCGTACCTGTAGACGCGCCTCCATTAATACAGCGTACCTGTAGACGCGCCTCCATTAATACAGCGTACCTGTAGACGCGCCTCCATTAATACAACGTACCTGTAGACGCGCCTCCATTAATACAGCGTACCTGTAGACGCGCCTCCATTAATACAGCGTACCTGTAGACGCGCCTCCATTAATACAGCGTACCTGTAGACGCGCCTCCATTAATACAGCGTACCTGTAGTCGCGCCTCCATTAATACAGCGTATCTGTAGGCGCGCCTCCATTAATACAGCGTATCTGTAGGCGCGCCTCCATTAATACAGCGTATCTGTAGGCGCGCCTCCATTAATACAGCGTATCTGTAGGCGCGCCTCCATTAATGCAGCGTATCTGTAGACGCGCCTCCATTAATGCAGCGTATCTGTAGACGCGCCTCCATTAATGCAGCGTATCTGTAGACGCGCCTCCATTAATGCAGCGTATCTGTAGACGCGCCTCCATTAATGCAGCGTATCTGTAGACGCGCCTCCATTAATGCAGCGTATCTGTAGACGCGCCTCCATTAATGCAGCGTATCTGTAGACGCGCCTCCATTAATGCAGCGTATCTGTAGACGCGCCTCCATTAATACAGCGTATCTGTAGACGCGCCTCCATTAATACAGCGTATCTGTAGACGCGCCTCCATTAATACAGCGTATCTGTAGGCGCGCCTCCATTAATACAGCGTATCTGTAGACGCGCCTCCATTAATACAGCGTATCTGTAGACGCGCCTCCATTAATACAGCGTATCTGTAGACGCGCCTCCATTAATACAGCGTATCTGTAGACGCGCCTCCATTAATACAGCGTATCTGTAGACGCGCCTCCATTAATACAGCGTATCTGTAGACGCGCCTCCATTAATACAGCGTATCTGTAGACGCGCCTCCATTAATACAGCGTATCTGTAGACGCGCCTCCATTAATACAGCGTATCTGTAGACGCGCCTCCATTAATACAGCGTATCTGTAGACGCGCCTCCATTAATACAGCGTATCTGTAGACGCGCCTCCATTAATACAGCGTATCTGTAGACGCGCCTCCATTAATACAGCGTATCTGTAGACGCGCCTCCATTAATACAGCGAATCTGTAGACGCGCCTCCATTAATACAGTGTATCTGTAGACGCGCCTCCATTAATACAGTGTAGCTGGACATCAAGCTTCTGGAAAATATCTGGACATCAACGTTCTGGAAGATAGCTGGACATCAACGTTCTGGAAGATAGCTGGACATCAAGCTTCTGGAACATAGCTGGACATCAAGCTTCTGGAACATAGCTGGACATCAAGCTTCTAGAACATAGCTGGACATCAAGCTTCTGGAACATATCTGGATTGCGGGGAGTAAAGATGGACAAGATTCCCAAACAAAGCAAATTCTCAGACTTGGAAAAAATTACGAATGTGCCGTCTGATCTCATTCCACAAACATCACACAGCTAGAAGCATGCAGAGATCTAGAGCAGAGCATAGCCCTCTCTCACTGCAAATAAGATGGTCTCTCATAATGAAGTCACCCTGACGTTTGAATGTTTGTTGCACATGAAAATATTATCAGGCTGTTCAGGCAGCTTTTATTGACACATTAGGCAACACTGAGAGACTCTGGTGGACAAGAACAAAGTCACCCTTTAGGAGACACTGAGAGACTCTGGTGGACAAGAAGAAAGTCACCCTTTAGGAGACATTGAGAGACTCTGGTGGACAAGATGGAAGTCACCCATTAGGAGACATTGAGAGACTCTGGTGTACAAGATGGAAGTCACCCATTAAGAGACACTGAGAGAGACTGGTGGACAAGAAGGAAGTCCCCCATTAAGAGACACTGAGAGACTCTGGTGGACAAGATGGAAGTCACCCATTAAGAGACACTGAGAGACTCTGTTGGACAAGATGGAAGTCACCCATGAGGAGACACTGAGAGACTCTGGTGGACAAGATGGAAGTCACCCATGAGGAGACACTGAGAGAGACTGGTGGACAAGAAGGAAGTCCCCCATTAAGAGACACTGAGAGACTCTGGTGGACAAGATGGAAGTCACCCATGAGGAGACACTGAGAGAGACTGGTGGACAAGAAGGAAGTCCCCCATTAAGAGACACTGAGAGACTCTGGTGGACAAGATGGAAGTCACCCATTAAGAGACACTTAGAGACTCTGGTGGACAAGATGGAAGTCACCCATTAAGAGACACTGAGAAACTCCGGTTGACAAGAAGGAATTTGATAGCAGACACAGTAAAACATTGATTAATGCATATCTGCATAAGTAGAGTCAGATTGTGATAATGTATAGAGAACCACTGGTTCATTGGATTTCACTTCACTAGATAGTCTAACTGAAATGAGACCTTAAAATAAAACTTGATATCTATGGCATTACATGGTGTGATAAAACACAGGTCAAACTCTTCAACATCTGTTAGAGGACTTTGATGTTGAACTGAGGGTCATGTTGAGATATAAAGTATCAGGCCCAGAACAGAGTATCTAAAGTATCAGGCCCAGAACAGAGTACCTAAAGTATCAGGCCCAGAACAGAGTACTTAAAGTATCAGGCCCAGAACAGAGTATCAGGCCCAGAACAGAGTATCAGGCCCAGAACAGAGTATCTAAAGTATCAGGCCCAGAACAGAGTATCTAAAGTATCAGACCAAGAGAGGAAATCCAAACCATACAATTCATAAACAACCGCCTACAGAGAGATACAGTTGCTTTTAAAGAGGGGCTTTGATGAGCTAGCCATTCAGACAGCGGCCATTCAGACAGCGGCCATTCAGACAGCGGCCATTCAGACAGCGGCCATTCAGACAGCGGCCATTCCGACAGCGGCCATTCCGACAGCGGCCATTCAGACAGCGGTCATTCAGACAGCGGTCATTCAGACAGCGGTCATTAAGACAGCAGCCGGCCATTCAGACAGCAGCCGGCCATTCAGACAGCGGCCATTCAGACAGCGGCCATTCAGACAGCGGTCATTCAGACAGCGGTCATTCAGACAGCGGTCATTAAGACAGCAGCCGGCCATTAAGACAGCGGCCATTCCGACAGCGGCCATTCAGACAGCGGTCATTAAGACAGCAGCCGGCCATTAAGACAGCAGCCATTAAGACAGCGGCCATTCAGACAGCGGTCATTAAGACAGCAGCCGGCCATTAAGACAGCGGCCATTCAGACAGCGGCCATTCAGACAGCGGTCATTAAGACAGCAGCCGGCCATTAAGACAGCAGCCGGCCATTAAGACAGCAGCCGGCCATTAAGACAGCAGCCGGCCATTAAGACAGCGGCCATTACGACAGCGGCCATTACGACAGCGGCCATTACGACAGCGGCCATTTTGTGGCAGCCATTTCCAAATAGGAATATAACACTGGATCACCACTACATCCATCCAGTGGCTTGTCCTGTGTTGTCCTGTCCTGTGTTGTCTTGTCCTGTGTTGTCCTGTCCTGTGTTGTCTTGTCCTGTGTTGTCATGTCCTGTCTTGTCCTGTCTTGTCCTGTCTTGTGTTGTCTTGTGTTGTCTTGTGTTGTCCTGTGTTGTCCTGTGTTGGAGAACTGGCACCATATCTATTTAATCCTGGCTTTAGTCAGGGAGTGTCTTGTCCTGTCTCGTCCTTTTCTTGTCCTGTCCTGTCTTATCCTGTCTTGTCCTGTCTTGGAAGACTGGCACCAGATCTATTTAATCCTAGCTTTAGTCAGGGAGTGTCTTGTACTGTGTTGTCTTGTCCTTGTTCTTGTCTTGTCATGTCCTGTCTTTATCCTGTCTTGCCCTGTATTGGAGAACTGGCACCAGATCTATTTAATTATGTCTTTTGTACGTCCCAATTGGGCAGTTAACTCAGATGCCCATTGGTGTTTATTGTCTTTAAAGGTTTTCTTTGGTCTTTGTATTGTGTCGGCATGTTGTGGGTGGTTCAGTGTCAGGGCTTTCCGTCAGAGGGACTCGGTATGGCTGAGAGTTGCTCTTCTGAGGCTCCATGTAGCCTGCACCCCTTTCACAGCTAATCTCGGTTTAGCATTTCCAAACAAAGCTCGGCTTTGTAGACACTCAAACAATCACATACAAGCCTCAGATCGACCCTTTTTCAAACAGCTTCACCGTCAAAACCTTGTGTTAGACTCTACGGCTCTTTCGTCTCTTTCTCTAGCGGACACTTTCAAGCGCCAGGTAGCCTAACAGTTAAGTCCATTTGGCCAGTAACCAAAATGTTGATGGTTTGAATCCCCGAGCTAGCAAAGTGGAAAAATCTGCTGTTCTATCCTTGAGCAAGGCAGCTAACTCCCAAACAACAACTAATCCCCGGCCTCCGATGATGTTGATGAAGGCAGCCCTCCGTACCTCTCTGATTCAGAGGGGTTGAATGCAGAAGTCACATTTCAATTGAAGACATTCAGTTGTGGCTGACTAGGTATCACCTCTCCTTTCACAAGTTCTTCCTGGGTCTTCCCTGGAGGCAATGGTCTGTTTCAAAGCAAATAGTAGCACTAAAGACTCACATCCAGATCCTATAGTCACCAGGCCTTAGGCTAATGATCCTGCTTGTCTGAGGGTAGCAGTTATTGGCTGTCTCCACACGTTAGTACAAATGCAGCGTAAGCTCTTTCTCCCCACCAAGAGGTAAACATCTCCTTTTTCAGAGGCCAATGTGAGATATTGACGACAACTGACTGGCGATGACATCAATAATTTACTGTGTGTTCAGCGTGAGTCACGCCCTGTTCAATGTCTAGAGACTTTATTTTATGTGTTAATCTACAACAGAACTGTGCTGCTGTGTCAAATAATTTATTCTTAAGGTTTGAGACTCAAGAAGAAGAGAAATAAATGACACCAAGGTAACAAGAATGGTGATAGAATTACACTAAACGGCACCACCGTGATCCCTATGGGCCCTGTTCAGAAGTAGTCTGGAATAGGGTGCCATTTGGGACGCAGGCAAATTAGAGTTCTGATAAGGTGAAACGCCTATAAATGTCAGAACGCCATGCATAATACTATTTATTACTTAGCGCTGCCATGGTTCGACTTCATCTCTAAAGGTCAGACTACATGACTAATTTCAACTATTTTCTGCTGACGTGTTCTTTGATTCTAAAGCACTGCAGTTATAATACATATTAAGAGGAGTTATAACACATTCAGAGGAGTTATCACAGGCATTCAGAGGAGTTATCACACATTCAGAGGAATTATCAGGCATTCAGAGGAGTTATCAGGCATTCAGAGGAGTTATCACCCATTCAGAGGAGTTATCACAGGCAATCAGAGGAGTTATCACACATTCAGAGGAGTTATCACAGGCATTAAGAGGAGTTATAACACATTCAGAGGAGTTATCACAGTCATTAAGAGGAGTTATCACACATTAAGAGGAGTTATCACAGGCATTCAGAGGAGTTATCACAGGCATTCAGAGGAGTTATCACAGGCAATCAGAGGAGTTATCACACACATTCAGAGGAGTTATCACACACATTCAGAGGAGTTATCACACACATTCAGAGGAGTTATCACACACATTCAGAGGAGTTATCACACATATTCAGAGGAGTTATCACACACATTCAGAGGAGTTATCACACACATTCAGAGGAGTTATCAGGCATTCAGAGGAGTTATCACACATTCAGAGGAGTTATCACAGGCAATCAGAGGAGTTATCACAGGCAATCAGAGGAGTTATCACACACATTCAGAGGAGTTGTCACACCCATTCAGAGGAGTTATCACAGGCAATCAGAGGAGTTGTCACACCCATTCAGAGGAGTTATCACAGGCAATCAGAGGAGTTATCACAGGCAATCAGATGAGTTATCACAGGCAATCAGAGGAGTTATCACACATTCAGGGGAGTTATCACACATTCATATCACACACATTCAGAGGAGTTATCACACACATTCAGAGGAGTTATCACAGGCAATCAGAGGAGTTATCACACATTCAGAGGAGTTATCACACATTCATATCACACACATTCAGAGGAGTTATCACACACATTCAGGGGAGTTATCACACGCATTCAGGGGAGTTATCACACGCATTCAGGGGAGTTATCACACGCATTCAGGGGAGTTATCACACGCATTCAGGGGAGTTATCACACGCATTCAGGGGAGTTATCACACACATTCAGGGGAGATATCACACACATTCAGGGGAGTTATCACACACATTCAGGGGAGTTATCACACACATTCAGGGGAGTTATCACACACATTCAGGGGAGTTATCACACACATTCAGGGGAGTTATCACACACATTCAGGGGAGTTATCACACATTCAGGGGAGTTATCACACATTCAGGGGAGTTATCACACATTCAGGGGAGTTATCACACATTCAGAGGAGTTATCACACATTCACATATGTACTCTGCCAGGTAAGGCTGCTCTCGAGAGGCTAGATGTCCTTTACCATTCGACATCAGATTTGCCACCAATGCTCCTTATAGGACACATCACTTCACTCTATACTCCTCTGTAAACTGGTCATCTCTGTATACCCGTCGCAAGACCCACTGGTTGATGCTTATTGATAAAACCCTCTTAGGCCTCACTCCCCCCTATCTGAGATATCTACTGCAGCCCTCATCCTCCCCATACAACACCCGTTCACTCCCCCCTATCTGAGATATCTACTGCAGCCCTCATCCTCCACATACAACACCCGTTCACTCCCCCCTATCTGAGATATCTACTGCAGCCCTCATCCTCCACATACAACACCCGTTCACTCCCCCATTATCTGAGATATCTACTGCAGCCCTCATCCTCCACATACAACACCCGTTCACTCCCCGCTATCTGAGATATCTACTGCAGCCCTCATCCTCCACATACAACACCCGTTCACTCCCCCCTATCTGAGATATCTACTGCAGCCCTCATCCTCCACATACAACACCCGTTCACTCCCCCCTATCTGAGATATCTACTGCAGCCCTCATCCTCCACATACAACACCCGTTCACTCCCCCCCTATCTGAGATATCTACTGCAGCCCTCACCCGTTCACTCCCCCCTATCTGAGATATCTACTGCAGCCCTCATCCTCCACATACAACACCCGTTCACTCCCCCCTATCTGAGATATCTACTGCAGCCCTCATCCTCCACATACAGCACCCATTCACTCCCCCCTATCTGAGATATCTACTGCAGCCCTCATCCTCCACATACAGCACCCATTCACTCCCCCCTATCTGAGATATCTACTGCAGCCCTCATCCTCCACATACAACACCCGTTCACTCCCCCCTATCTGAGATATCTACTGCAGCCCTCACCCGTTCACTCCCCCCTATCTGAGATATCTACTGCAGCCCTCATCCTCCACATACAACACCCGTTCACTCCCCCCTATCTGAGATATCTACTGCAGCCCTCATCCTCCACATACAGCACCCATTCACTCCCCCCTATCTGAGATATCTACTGCAGCCCTCATCCTCTACACACAACACCCGTTCACTCCCCCCTATCTGAGATATCTACTGCAGCCCTCATCCTCCACATACAGCACCCATTCACTCCCCCCTATCTGAGATATCTACTGCAGCCCTCATCCTCTACACACAACACCCGTTCACTCCCCCCTATCTGAGATATCTACTGCAGCCCTCATCCTCCACATACAGCACCCATTCACTCCCCCCTATCTGAGATATCTACTGCAGCCCTCATCCTCTACACACAACACCCATTCACTCCCCCCTATCTGAGATATCTACTGCAGCCCTCATCCTCCACATACAACACCCGTTCACTCCCCCCTATCTGAGATATCTACTGCAGCCCTCATCCTCCACATACAACACCCATTCTGCCAGTCACATTCTGTTAAAGGTCCCTAAAGCATCCCTGGGTCGCTCCTCTTTTCAGTTCGCTGCAGCTAGCGGCTGGAACGAGCTGCAACAAACACTCAAACTGGACAGTTTTATCTCAATCTCTTCATTCAAAGACTCAATCATGGACTCTTACTGACAGTTGTGGCTGCTTTGTGTGATGTATTGTTGTCTCTTCCTTCTTGCCCTTTGTGCTGTTGTCTGAGCCCAATAATGTTTGTACCATGTTTTGTACTGCTACCATGTTGGGCTGCTGCCACGTTGTGTTGCTACCATGTTGTGTTGTCATGTTGTGTTGCTACTGTACCATGCTGTGTTGACATGTGTTGCTGCCATGCTATGTTGTGGTCTTAGGTCTCTCTTTATGTAGTGTTGTGTTGTCTCTCTGGTCGTTATGTGCGTTTTGTCCTATATTTTTATTATTATTACATTTATTTTATCCCCCGTCCCCGCAGGAGGCCTTTTGCCTTTTGGTAGGCCGTCATTGTAAATAAGAATTTGTTTTTAACTGACTTGTCTAGTTAAATAAAGGTTAAATAAATAACAAATATTTAAAAAAACTCTGTAACCTGTCTGGGATAAGGGGCAGTATTTTCACGGCCGGATAAAAAACGTACCCGATTTAAACAGGTTACTACTCTGGCCCAGAAACGAGAATATGCATATAAGTATTGGCTTTGGATAGAAAACACCCTAAAGTTTCTAAAACTGTTTGAATGGTGTCTGTGAATATAACAGAACTCATATGGCATGCAAAAACCTGAGACGATTCCAAGCAGGAAGTGGTCTGTCTGCGAATTTGTAGTCCTTCTGTTGCTTCTCTATCGAAACTACAGTATCTGGGCTGTTACGTGACACTTTCTAAGGCTTCCATTGGCTCTGTAAAGCCTTCAGAAACCAGATTGAGGTTTCTCCTGTCTCTGGGCAGATAACAGGAGCACAGTTTGTCAGTGGACTGCCTGGTAACAGAGAGATTGGAGATGCGCGTTCACGAGACCTCGCCATTTTTTCTCTTCCTTTTTGAATGAATACAGCATTGTCCGGTTGGAATATTATCGCTATCGCTATAAAACATGTAAAACCATGACTATAGAGAGACTCAACGAATACAGCAAAGAGCTGTTGTTTTTATTGAGCGAGTTCATGTTTAAGTTGTTATTCAGCATGGTCAACACTTTGATCCACTCGTGCTACAACCAGCACTGCAGCCGCAATGAAGGAGTATAACAAAGTGTTCCGATACGCATAGCATTGTTATAATTAGAGGCTTGTAACATGAATTGGTGCATGAGGTAGAAATAATGCAGTGCAACTTGAGTTTCACCATCGCCTGGAAGACAGTGTCTCCTTTTCTCAACGAAGGGAGGGAGAGCGGAGGGACGGTGAGTCGGGTGAGAGGCAGACTCCCCTCAGACTGACCATCAGATGCAGGCCATCTGTTCAGTAAAAAAAAAATGGAATTATCTATTACCAGTGTGATCATGTGCCTACTTTCTTTTTTAACTAATATTTTTTGTTGTTGAGAAGAACAACGTTGGCAGGGCAATTCCAATATGCAGTTATAATGTAGTGGGCCTATAGCCTACTGCACAAACTTCATTGCTACAGAACTGTTTTTAATTGGTTAATGTTGCGAAGGTTTTTTCAGTCATGTTTATTTCTAAATCTGAGTGGTAGATCTCAGCTTGCATTTTTGACTCAAAGTGAGAATGACTCAGGAATTGATATTGACTCAGAAAAGGTGACCACTGCTGTACATAATATAAGTATTCCAAAACATACATCCTGTTTGCATCAAGGCACTAAAGTAATACTGCAAAATATTATGTTATGTTTGTGGCAAATCAAATACAACACGAGTACTACTGAGTACTACTTTCCATATTTTCAAGCATAGTGGTGGCTGCATCATGTTATGGGTATGCTTGAAATCGTTAAGGACTGGGGTGTTTTTCAGGATAAAACATAAATGAAATGGAGCTAAGCACAGGCAAAGAGGGAAAACCTGGTTCAGTCTGCTTTCAACCAGACACTGGGAGATGAATTCACCTTTCAGCAGGACAATAACCTAAAACACAAGGCCAAATCTACACTGGAGTTTATTACCAAGAAGACAGTGAATGTTCCTGAGGGTCAGTTTTGAAAATGGTTTTCTAGCAGTGATCAACAAACAATTTGACAGAGCTTAAAGAAGATTGAAAATAATAATGGGCAAATATTGTAGAATCCAGGTGTGGAAAGCTCTTAGGGACTTACTCAGAAAGAGTCACAGCTCTTATAGTCTTACCCAGAAAGACTCCCAGCTCTTAGAGACTTACCCAGAAAGACTCACAGCTCTTAGAGGGTTCCATGTAGAACCTGGAACCAAAATGGGTTCTTCAATGTAGAATCAGGAACCAAAAGGGGTTCTTCAATGGCCTGGACAGCTGAAGGCCTGGACAGCTGAAGGTCTGGACAGCTGAAGGCCTGGACAGCTGAAGGTCTGGACAGCTGAAGGACTGGACAGCTGCAGGTCTGGAGAGCTGAAGGTCTGGAGAGCTGAAGGTCTGGAGAGCTGAAGGTCTGGAGAGCTGAAGGTCTGGAGAGCTGAAGGTCTGGAGAGCTGAAGGTCTGGAGAGCTGAAGGTCTGGACAGCTGAAGGTCTGGACAGCTGAAGGTCTGCTGCTGTATTGTGTTTAAATTTGGGGAAAGTTTTCCTTTTTTTTCTCGCCTGAAGAAATCCTGTTCAAAAGACCCCCTGCCTCAAAACAAGACTTGGGGCAGCAGGTAGCCTAGTGGTTAGAGGAGGCAGGTAGCCTAGTGGTTAGAGGAGGCAGGTAGCCTAGTGGTTAGAGGAGGCAGGTAGCCTAGTGGTTAGAGGAGGCAGGTAGCCTAGTGGTTAGAGGAGGCAGGTAGCCTAGTGGTTAGAGGAGGCAGGTAGCCTAGTGGTTAGAGGAGGCAGGAAGTCTAGTGGTTAGAGCTTTGGGCTAGTAACCGAAAGGTTGTTGGATTGAATCCCCGAGCTGACAAGGTAAAAATCTGTGGTTCTGCCCTTGAACAAAATCAGTTAACCCACTGTTCCTAGGCCGTCATTGTAAATAAGAATTTGTTCTTAACTGACTTGCCTAGTTAAATAAAGGTTAAATAAAGGTTACATTTCCAAAAATGTAAATACAGTCCCACATCTTAGAAATCACATATGTTTGTAACTAAAAATGATTGTTTCTGTCACGGTTTTCATAAGGAGAAGCGGACCAAAGTGCAGCATGTGTGTCGTTCCACATTTTATTTATACTGTGAAACTATGCAAGACATAAACATAAACTAAAGAACAAAACAACAAACCGTGACGCAGAGGTGAAACATACACTACTCAAAAAAAACTATCTCCCACAAACCCAGGTGGGGAAAAAAAACCTACTTAAGTATGACATCCAATTAGAGACAACGAGGACCAGCTGCCTCTAATTGGAGATCATCCCAAACAAAACCCCAACATAGAAATACAAAACTAGACCCTGACAACATAGAATAGAAAACATAGAAAAAAAACCTGTCACGCCCTGTCCTACTCTACCATAGAAAATAACATCTTTCTATGGTCAGGACGTGACAGTTTCAGTGAGAAAAAAAGGCCAAATCACATCCTCAAAGAAAGACACAGTAAACAGTAGTTGTCTCTGGAAACACTGGAAAGGCCTGATCACATCCTCAGACACAATAAACAGTAGTTTTCCTTGTCTCTGGAAAGCACTGGAAAGGCCTGGCTTAGTACGGTTCAGTTGGCTGGTTACAGAAAGCTACCATCAAATTGGTTGGCTAAGACAGGCTTCTCCAGAGAGACCTGCAGCCTGTCAGCTAGTGTTGGAGGGGAGTTTGACTTTCATCCCTCCTGTCTATTCTCTTTGGCACACACCAGGCCTTTAATTTACAATATATCTCTAGTCATACACCAGGCCTTTAATGTACAGTATATCTCTAGTCATACACCAGGCCTTTAATTTACAGTATATCTCTAGTCATACACCAGGCCTTTAATGTACAGTATATCTATAGTAAATTCAGGCTGAAACACAACAAAATGTGGAAAAAGTATATGGGTATGAGTACTCTCAGAAAGCACTGTATCTGTAATGCTGATTCAGTACGACTGCTGTAAATGTTAATGTTTTGGTCATTTAGCAGACACTCCTATCCAGAGAGACTTACAGGTCTACCAGAGTCCATAACGTATACCTGTACACACTGCAGTGTTCTAGAATATCAGAGTCCATAACGTATACCTGTACACACTGCAGTGTTCTAGAATATCAGAGTCCATAACGTATACCTGTACACACTGCAGTGTTCTAGAATATCAGAGTCCATAACGTATACCTGTACACACTGCAGTGTTCTAGAATATCAGAGTCCATAACGTATACCTGTACACACTGCAGTGTTCTAGAATATCAGAGTCCATAACGTATACCTGTACACACTGCAGTGTTCTAGAATATCAGAGTCCATAACGTATACCTGTACACACTGCAGTGTTCTAGAATATCAGAGTCCATAACGTATACCTGTACACACTGCAGTGTTCTAGAATATCAGAGTCCATAACGTATACCTGTACACACTGCAGTGTTCTAGAATATCAGAGTCCATAACGTATACCTGTACACACTGCAGTGTTCTAGAATATCAGAGTCCATAACGTATACCTGTACACACTGCAGTGTTCTAGAATACCAGAGTCCATAACGTATACCTGTACACACTGCAGTGTTCTAGAATACCAGAGTCCATAACGTATACCTGTACACACTGCAGTGTTCTAGAATATCAGAGTCCATAACGTATACCTGTAAACACTGCAGTGTTCTAGAATACCAGAGTCCATAACGTATACCTGTACACACTGCAGTGTTCTAGAATATCAGAGTCCATAACGAATACCTGTACACACTGCAGTGTTCTAGAATATCAGAGACCATAACGTATACCTGTACACACTGCAGTGTTCTAGAATACCAGAGTCCATAACGTATACCTGTACACACTGCAGTGTTCTAGAATACCAGAGTCCATAACGTATACCTGTACACACTGCAGTGTTCTAGAATATCAGAGTCCATAACGTATACCTGTACACACTGCAGTGTTCTAGAATATCAGAGTCCATAACGTATACCTGTACACACTGCAGTGTTCTAGAATATCAGAGTCCATAACGTATACCTGTACACACTGCAGTGTTCTAGAATATCAGAGTCCATAACGTATACCTGTACACACTGCAGTGTTCTAGAATATCCAGCCATTGGTTTTCATATGTTTGAATCCTCCACTTGACTAAAGTCATTTCTCCAACTGTCAACACATTCAAATGATTAGAGGACGCGTACGCAGAGCCGCATTGGTCGGGAATGTTGGTGAGGTGCGTGTTCGGGTTGTGAGTCCCCCGCGGATGATGGTCTCAGAGCCGCCTAGTTATGTCACAATGGGACACCAGACTATCGTGACGATGCCTTCTGTGGACTCTGAATTACGCTTTACAGTCAGTGCGTTCAACTAAAGTAGGTCCTCTCAAAAAGGTGAATATAAAACGGAAGAGAAAGGTCATGTGATCTTCTCCGAGTTTCTTTTGTCCTTAACATCAGGTTCTGCTCCGACACGTTTAACCACAGCAAGGTTAGTGATTTCAACAACAGAGCCTTGTGATTAACATAAATCGAGGAGCTGTCACTCAGGAGCAGTGACCGGCATCGCTGGTGATGGGTGGACAGAGGAAAGTAGTTAGATAAGCCTATTGTCTTTGTCTGTTAAATGCTGTGACCTTGAGTCATTGAGCCCCTGTCAACCGGAGCATCCTCACTGATCGGATGCACCTTTTAGCTTCCACCTTTCTGCCTGAGTGGGGAGAGGAGAGGGAAGAGGGAAGAGGGAAGAGGGGAGAGGGGAGAGGGAAGATGGGAGAGGGAAGATGGGAGAGGGAAGAGAGGAGAGGGAAGAGAGAAGATGGGAGATGGGGAGAGGGGAGATGGGGAGAGGGGAGAGAGAAGAGGGGAGAGGGAAGATGGGAGAGGGGAAGAGGGAAGAGGGGAGATGGGAAGAGGGGAAGAGGGAAGTGGGGAGAGGGAAGATGGGAGAGGGGACAGGGGAGAGGTTCTTACCATGTTTCTGCCTGATTGGGGACAGGGGTGCAGCGGAGATGGCAGGCAGACAGTCAGGCAGGAAGAGACACACACACACACACACACACACACACACACACACACACACACACACACACACACACACACACACACACACACACACACACACACACACACACACACACACACACACACACACACACACACATCGTATGTTTTAAGATGTCACAGCATATAACCTGATCTGTAGAACTATGCAGTCTATATAGACTCAGGCCTGGGCAACTCCAGTCCTCGAGGGCCTGATTGGTGCCACAGTTCTGCCCCAGCTAACACACCTGACTCCAATAATCAACTAATCATGATCTTCAGTTTAGAATGCAATTAGTTTAATCAGCTGTGTTTGCTAGGAATGGGGGAAAAATGTGACACCAATCAGGCACCTGAGGACTGGAATTTCCCAGGACTGCAGGAAGCGTTTTACAGGTAAACATCTTGTAAATATCCCCCAAAATTAGCCTTGAGGGTATCATCTCTCTGAAAGAACTGTGTCCAGTTTCATCTAAAATAAAAATAAAAACATTGTCCATTTTGTTGATTGCTCAGAATCCACGTGCAACAGTCTCAGTGGGAGGAACACTTAGTTGGATCAGTTTGTAGATAACTGTTAGCAAAATGCCTAACTTGCTTCTAATGGGAATGCAGAGGCATTGGTCCCATCTTGGACATTGAAGAGGAGGCATTCATCATTCCTGCCTGGCTGTTCTAAGGAAAATAATGAATGACGTGGAAGGTGTGTTCCACGACGCGCTACCGGAGTGGAACCACCCTCCCACGGAGTTAAATTATTTTCCAGAGAACGCATAGAGCCCCGAGTTGATTATCCCTTTTATACCGTGGCTATAATTTAACATACAGTGTACATGTAAAATTATTCACCCCCTTGGCATGTTTCCTAATTTGTTGCATTACAACCTGTAATTTAAATAGATTTTTATTTGGATTTTAAGTAATGGACATACACAAAATAGTCCAAATTGGTGAAGTGAAATTTAAAAATGTACTTTATTTTTTAAAATGCAACAAAATGTACAACTGAAAAGTGTTGCGTGCATATGTATTGATCCCCTTTACTATGAAGCCCCTAAATAAGATCTGGTGCAACCAATTACCTTCAGAAGTCACATAATTAGTTAAATAAAGTCCACCTGTGTGCAATCTAATTGTCACATGATCTGTCACATGATGTCAGTATATATACACCTGTTCTGAAAGGCCCCAGAGTCTGCGATACCGCTAAACAAGGGGCACCACCAAGCAAGCGGCACCATGAAGACCAAAGAGCTCTCCAAACAGTTCAGGGACAAAGTTGTGGAGAAGTACAGATCAGGGTTGGGTTATAAAAAAAAAATATCAGAAACTTTGAACATCCCACGGAGCACCATTAAATCAATTATTAAAAAATGGAAAGAATATTGCACCACAACAAACCTGCCAAGAGAGGGTCGCCCACTAAAACTCATGGACCAGGCAAGGAGGGCATTAATCAGAGAGGCAAAAAAGAGACCAAAGATAACCCTGAAGGAGCTGCAAAGCTCTACAGCGGACATTGGAGTATCTGTCCATAGGACCACTTTAAAACGTACACTCCACAGAACTTGGCTTTACGGAAGGGTGGCCAGAAAAAATCCATTGCTTAAAGAAAGTGTCGTGTCTTTGGCTATGCCGGATTAAGTGATATGACATGCTAACCTATAAAATTCTTTCTCTGTAATTAATATGACCTGATTAAGCTAATCATGTAAATGTAATTAACTAGAAAGTCGGGGCACCACGGAAGAACGTTTATAGAGCGGTTATCTTCCGAATAAACTCTTAAAATACTTAGTAATATTTTACATCGATAGCAGTCAATATTAACCCTTATCTTATTTTCAGTCTCATAATGAAAGTTGTAAATTCTTCACGAACCCTGGCTAACAAGTTGAATCAGCAATACAAAATTGGGTTTAATTATTTATTTACTAAATACCTAACTAATCACACAGAATTACAAATACACAGAATACAAATGATGTCATACAGAAAACATCCCTGGTGGACGGAACCTGTATGATGGCTTGTTACACAAAGGAAAGGGGGTTGGGCTTGAATGAAAGAGCGGGAAGACTTAGGAACAAACAAACAGCAGCTATGCTATCGTAAATACATTATCTTATGCATTACTAAATTACCGCCCATTTGGAAAAGGAAAATGCAATAAATATTTACTCTGAGCTGCGCTTCGGTATATTGGTCGTAGATGTTGGCCGGGTTGGCCATCAGATCTTCCTGTCCTCGGAAGAATGTCTCTGGTGGTAAATTGGATACGTGGTGGTATCTTCGTCTGTTTGTTAGACTGGATCCGTCGTCCGTCCTTTCCTAGCCCACGTCTACAGCGGCCACTGCTAACTCAACGGCTAGGAAGTATCACTTCTGTAGTGAATAAGCTCAAAGTTCATACCATTCGCCACCAAAGCTCACGCCGAGGTTGGCTTAGTTCTGTACTTGACGTGTGTGTCCTTCTAACGTAGAGGCTGCAGACCTCACGTACTGGAACCACATGGTTATCTTTTCGTCAAAGGCTTATATAGTGGAGAGGGGGAAGGATGTGTTTCATCGTTTATAACCCCTCCTCTTCACAGGGGTGGGCCACTGATCAAGCAGGGCACTTTCCTTATGAAAACCCAAATCTCTCATTTGGAAGCTAAAATTACATTTAATCTCCTAACAAACAATTTCAATATCAAACATTTCAATTGCATAACAATTCCATGTTACTCTGATAACTAGAGGGTGTATACTTTCTCAGGTACAGTTTATGTCGTCCTGTCATCAGTCATAATGTCTCAGATGACAACCGAACTGACATACATACTCATTACGTTCCCAAGCATATTTCCAACTGGTTTTATTACCAAAATATGGTTCCTTTCCCCATTTGTTTGATGTTCCCAGACTCTCTATATTTAACACAGGCTATTCAAGTCCTTCAGTAGGGTCAGAGAGGGGAAGGGAGAAAGGTATTTATGGGGGGGGGGTCATAAACCTTACCCACAGGCCAACGTCATTACAAAAGAAATAAGCAAACACATTTGGTGTTTGCCGAAAGGCATGTGGGAGACTCCCAAAACAAATGAAAGAAGGTACTCTGGTCAGATGAGACTAAAATTGACCTTTTTGGCCATCAAGGAAAATGTCTGGTGCAAACCCAACACCTCTCATCACCCAGAGAACACCATCCCCACAGTGAAGCATGGTGGTGGCAGCATCAGGCTATGGGGATGTTTTTCATCGGCAGGAACTGGGAAACATGTCAGAATTGAAGGAATGATGGATGGCGCTAAATACAGGGAAATTACATTTACATTTTACATTTTAGTCATTTAGCAGACGCCCTTATCCAGAGCGATTTACAGTAGTGAATACATACTTTTCATACATTTCATTTTCATTTCATGCATTTTACTTGTATTTTTTATTTTTTTTGTATTAGCCCCTCGTGGGAAATTATTGAGGGAAACCTGTTTCAGTCTCCAGAGATTTGAGACTGGGAAAGAGGTTCACCTTCCAGCAGGATAATGACCCTAAGCATACTGCTAAAGCAACACTCGAGTGGTTTAAGGGGAAACATTTAAATGTCTTGAAATGGCCTAGTCAAAGCCCAGACCTCAATCCAATTGAGAATCTGTGGTACGACTTAAAGATTGCTGTACATCAGCGGAACCCATCCAACTTGAAGGAGCTGGAGCAGTTTTGCCTTGAAGAATGGCCAAAAATCCCAGTGGCTAGATGTGCCAAGCTTATAGAGACTTGCAGCTGTAATTGCTCCAAAAGGTGGCTCTATAAAGTATTGACTTTGGGGGGATGAATGGTTATGCACATTCAAGTTCTCTGTTTTTTTGTCTTATTTCTTGTTTGTTTCACAAGAGAAAATATTTTGCATCTTCAAAATGGTAGGCATGTTGTGTAAATCAAATGATACAAACCCCCCCCAAAAAATCTATTTTAATTCCAGGTTGTAAGGCAACAAAAATAAGAAAAATGCCAGGGGGTGAATACTTTCGCAATCCACTGTATTTACAGCTAGAAATGTGTTCATTGGTTCCCAATACAAACTATTTGAACCAAGATTTAAAAATAACTGATGTTGCCACAAGATGGAGGGAAAGTTGGACCATAAGTAACAAAATTACATTTAACGAAAATGTAACTTTAATACAGTATAAACTAATTATATACCATTTATTGTACAGGAGACAAAACTCGTAAATTCTACAGCACAACGGCAGAGTCATTTAAGTGTAAAACTAACAGTGACTTAATAATCCATGTTGGAGTTAGAAAATTGGCTGTCAGAAATAATACAATGTAAACGTACTTTTAATACATCTGTCTGTATATTTCAAGACATGTTATATGGGGCTGTAGTGAGATACCCAATGGGCTGGACGATTCTCTTATCAGTCATCTTCAAAAAAACCTGCAGGTCAATCAATCCACCATTATTAACACAATGGAAAAACGGAGTGATTTATCATTGAAATATTGAAGTAGCAGGGACAGCCGAGAAAAATAAATTGGTACAATTTCAGGCCATGTGGCAAACAATAATACAGGCACTATGGATGAGGTGTTCGTATATGGGTCTGGACAGATGAGAAGTAGTTGATTGTTTGTATCTGTAAGATGTTGTTCGTATGTGCATATGTTTGTATATGGAGTGAATGAAATGTTTTACTTTTTATGGTAGGTAGAAATGTGTTCAACATCCACTGAAATAGCTAGCAATATATCTAGATAGCTAAAGTAGTTTCCTTGGTAACCAACCAAAAAGACTTGCTAGTTCAGCTAACCAAACCATCAGTCATAGCTTGCTTTTATGAAAATCGAATTCAACAATGTCAATAATGTTTTCAATTCTACTTTTGCTTTCAAAAGCATCTCAAACATAGAACATGTAAGAATGAACTGTAGCCATTGAATTCTACCGTGTTGATGTACTGTGAGTTATAGGGAAGGCATGCTCTAGAATGCCCTTCAAGCCAATTAGAAACGAGTATTCAACATTGACAGACAGACAGACAGACAGACAGACAGACAGACAGACAGACAGACAGACAGACAGACAGACAGACAGACAGACAGACAGACAGACAGACAGACCAGCAAGATTAAACATTCTCAGAGGGTCGGGAAAGAGAGAGAGAGAGAGAGAGAGCAAGATTTGGGTCAAGGCCTGTTACAGGAATATTAATATACTTTAGTCCTAGGTAACGGCGTTTCATTAGACTACTAAACACAATACAATGCATCCCAAATGGCACCCTATTCCCTATTTAGTGCACAACTTTAGACCAGGGCCCTATTCCCAATTTAGTGCACAACTTTAGACCAGGGCCCAATTACCTATTTAGTGCACTACTTTAGACCAGGACCCTATTCCCTATTTAGTGCACAACTTTAGACCAGGGCCCTATTACGGATGAAGTCAGAACCACCAGGCAATATGGATGAAGTCAGAACCAACAGGCAATATGGATGAAGTCAGAACCAACAGGCAATATGGATGAAGTCACGACCACCAGGCAATATGGATGAAGTCAGAACCACCAGGCAATATGGATGAAGTCACGACCACCAGGCAATATGGATGAAGTCAGAACCACTAGGCAATATGGATGAAGTCAGGACCACCAAGCAATATGGATGAAGTCAGGACCACCAGTCAATATGGATGAAGTCAGAACCCCCAGGCAATATGGATGAAGTCACGACCAACAAGCAATATGGATGAAGTCAGGACCACCAGGCAATATGGATAAAGTCACGACCACCAGGCAATACGGATGAAGTCAGAACCACCAAGTAATATGGATGAAGTCAGAACCACCAGGCAATATGGATGAAGTCACGACCACCAAGCAATATGGATGAAGTCACGACCACCAAGCAATATGGATGAAGTCAGAACCACCAGGCAATATGGATGAAGTCAGGACCACCAGGCAATATGGATGAAGTCAGGACCATCAGGCAATATGGATGAAGTCACGACCACCAGGCAATATGGATGAAGTCAGAACCACCAAGCAATATGGATGAAATCAGGACCACCAGGCAATATGGATGAAGTTGCGACCACCAAGCAATATGGATGAAGTCAGGACCACCAGGCAATATGGATGAAGTCAGAACCTCCAGGTAATATGGATGAAGTCAGGACCACCAGGCAATATGGATGAAGTCAAGACCACCAGGCAATATGGATGAAGTCACGACCAACAAGCAATATGGATGAAGTCACGACCACCAAGCAATATGGATGAAGTCAGAACCACCAGGCAATATGGATGAAGTCAGGACCATCAGGCAATATCGATGAAGTCAGGACCACCAGGCAATATGGATGAAGTCAGAACCCCCAGGCAATATGGATGAAGTCACGACACACCAAGCAATATGGATGAAGTCAGGACCACCAGGCAATATGGATGAAGTCAGGACCACCAGGCAATATGGATGAAGTCAGAACCCCCAGGCAATATGGATGAAGTCACGACCAACAAGCAATATGGATGAAGTCAGGACCACCAGGCAATATGGATAAAGTCACGACCACCAGGCAATACGGATGAAGTCACGACCACCAGGCAATATGGATGAAGTCAGAACCACCAAGCAATATGGATGAAGTCAGGACCACCAGGCAATATGGATGAAGTCACGACCACCAAGCAATATGGATGAAGTCAGGACCACCAGGCAATATGGATGAAGTCAAGACCACCAGGCAATATGGATGAAGTCAGAACCTCCAGGTAATATGGATGAAGTCAGGACCACCAGGCAATATGGATGAAGTCAAGACCACCAGGCAATATGGATGAAGTCAGGACCACCAGGCAATATGGATGAAGTCAGGACCAACAGGCAATATGGATGAAGTCAGGACCACCAGGCAATATGGATGAAGTCACGACCAACAAGCAATATGGATGAAGTCAGGACCACCAAGCAATATGGATGAAGTCAGAACCACCAGGCAATATGGATGAAGTCAGGACCACCAGGCAATATCGATGAAGTCAGGACCACCAGGCAATATGGATGAAGTCAGAACCCCCAGGCAATATGGATGAAGTCACGACACACCAAGCAATATGGATGAAGTCAGGACCACCAGGCAATATGGATGAAGTCAGGACCACCAGGCAATATGGATGAAGTCAGAACCCCCAGGCAATATGGATGAAGTCACGACCAACAAGCAATATGGATGAAGTCAGGACCACCAGGCAATATGGATGAAGTCACGACCACCAGGCAATACGGATGAAGTCAGAACCACCAAGCAATATGGATGAAGTCAGAACCACCAGGCAATATGGATGAAGTCACGACCACCAGGCAATATGGATGAAGTCAGAACCACCAAGCAATATGGATGAAGTCAGGACCACCAGGCAATATGGATGAAGTCACGACCACCAAGCAATATGGATGAAGTCAGGACCACCAGGCAATATGGATGAAGTCAGAACCTCCAGGTAATATGGATGAAGTCAGGACCACCAGGCAATATGGATGAAGTCAAGACCACCAGGCAATATGGATGAAGTCACAACCAACAAGCAATATGGATGAAGTCACGACCACCAAGCAATATGGATGAAGTCAGAACCACCAGGCAATATGGATGAAGTCAGGACCACCAGGCAATATCGATGAAGTCAGGACCACCAGGCAATATGGATGAAGTCAGAACCCCCAGGCAATATGGATGAAGTCATGACACACCAAGCAATATGGATGAAGTCAGGACCACCAGGCAATATGGATGAAGTCAGGACCACCAGGCAATATGGATGAAGTCAGAACCCCCAGGCAATATGGATGAAGTCACGACCAACAAGCAATATGGATGAAGTCAGGACCACCAGGCAATATGGATAAAGTCACGACCACCAGGCAATACGGATGAAGTCAGAACCACCAAGCAATATGGATGAAGTCAGAACCACCAGGCAATATGGATGAAGTCACGACCAACCAGCAATATGGATGAAGTCACGACCACCAAGCAATATGGATGAAGTCACGACCACCAAGCAATATGGATGAAGTCAGAACCACCAGGCAATATGGATGAAGTCAGGACCACCAGGCAATATGGATGAAGTCAGGACCACCAGGCAATATGGATGAAGTCAGGACCAACAGGCAATATGGATGAAGTCAGGACCAACAGGCAATATGGATGAAGTCACGACCAACAAGCAATATGGATGAAGTCACGACCACCAAGCAATATGGATGAAGTCAGAACCACCAGGCAATATGGATGAAGTCACGACCACCAGGCAATATGGATGAAGTCAGAACCACCAAGCAATATGGATGAAGTCAGGACCACCAGGCAATATGGATGAAGTCACGACCACCAAGCAATATGGATGAAGTCAGGACCACCAGGCAATATGGATGAAGTCAAGACCACTAGGCAATATGGATGAAGTCAGAACCTCCAGGTAATATGGATGAAGTCAGGACCACCAGGCAATATGGATGAAGTCAGGACCAACAGGCAATATGGATGAAGTCAGGACCACCAGGCAATAGCCACCGTGCTTCTACACCTGCATACTAGCTGTTTGGGGTTTTAGGCTGGGTTTCTGTACAGCACTTTGAGATATCAGCTGATGTAAGAAGGGCTATATAAATACATTTGATTTGATTTGCCTACGGCGGCCTCTCTCAAAAGCAAGGCTATGCTCACTGAGTCTGTACATAGTCAAAGCTTTCCTTAATTTTGGGTCAGTCGCAGTGGTCAGGTATTCTGCCACTGTGTACTCTCTGTTTAGGACCAGATAGCATTCTAGCTTGGTCAGTTTTTTTGTAAATTCTTTCCAATGTGTAAAATAATTATATTTTAGTTTTTCTTATGGGTCTAACTGTGTTGCTGTCCCGGGGCTCTGTGGGGTCTGTTTGGGTTTGTGAACAGAGCCCCAGGAAAAGCTTGCTTAGGGGACTCTTCTCCAGGTTAATCTCTCTGTAGGTGATGGCTTTGTTATGGAAGGTTTGTGAATCCTTTTAGGTGTCACGACTTCCGCCGAAGTCGGTCCCTCTCCTAGTTCGGGCGGCGTTCGGCAGTCGACGTCACCGGCCTTCTAGCCATCGCCGATCCACCTTTCATTTTCCATTGGTTTTGTCTTGTCTTCCCTCACACCTGGTTCAAATTCCATCAATTACATGTTGTGTATTTAACCCTCTTTTCCCCCCATGTCCGTGTCCGGAATTGTTGATTGTATGTAACGCCCTGGCCATAGAGAGGGGTTTTTGTTCTTTATTTTGGTTAGGCCAGGGTGTTACATTGGGTGGGCGTTCTATGTTCCTTTTTCTATGTTTTTGTATTTCTTTGTTTTGGGCCGAGTAGGGTTCCTAATCAGAGGCAGCTGTCTATCGTTGTCTCTGATTAGGAATCATACTTAGGCAGCCTGTTTTCCTTTGGGGTTTTGTGGGTAGTTGTTTCTGTTGTGTGGTTTGCACCGACAGAACTGTTGGCGTTCGTTTGTGTCTTATGTTCAAGTGTTTTGTATTATTAAAATTCAATATGAACACTCACCACGCTGCATCTTGGTCCCCTCTTCCAGACGATCGTTACATTGTAAGAGTTTGTGCACGTTATGTCTGGCGTGCGAAGGGTTTCATCCCATTGTATTTATTTATTGTTTTTGTTCACGGTGATTTTTATTATTAAACTGCACCGCTGTAACACAGTTTTTGCTCTCCTGCGCCTGACTTCTCTGCCGCCAGTACGCACGCATTACATTAGGTGGTTGTAGTAACGGCTCTTTTCTGGATTTTGATCATTAGTGGGTATCGGCCTTATTCTGCTCTGCATACATTATTTGGTGTTTTACGTTGTACAAAGAGGATATTTTTGCAGAGTTCTGCATGCAGTCTCTATCATGGTTCCACCTGTTGTCATGGTTCCACCAGAGGACAGCAGAGACCGTCCTAGAGACATTAACGACACTCAGGTTGTCATGGTTCCACCTGTCACCAGAGGACAGCAGAGACCGTCCTAGAGACATTAACAACACTCAGGTTGTCATGGTAATACCCTGTCACCAGAGGACAGCAGAGACCGTCCTAGAGACATTAACAACACTCAGGTTGTCATGGTAATACCCTGTCACCAGAGGACAGCAGAGACCGTCCTAGAGACATTAACAACACTCAGGTTGTCATGGTTCCACCTGTCACCAGAGGACAGCAGAGACCGTCCTAGAGACATTAACGACACTCAGGTTGTCATGGTAATACCCTGTCACCAGAGGGCAGCAGAGACCGTCCTAGAGACATTAACGACATTCAGGTTGTCATGGTAATACCCCTCACCAGAGGACAGCAGAGACCGTCCTAGAGACATTAACGACACTCTAGTTGTCATGGTAATACCCTGTCACCAGAGGGCAGCAGAGACCGTCCTAGAGACATTAACAACACTCAGGTTGTCATGGTAATACCCTGTCACCAGAGGACAGCAGAGACCGTCCTAGAGACATTAACAACACTCAGGTTGTCATGGTTCCACCTGTCACCAGAGGGCAGCAGAGACCGTCCTAGAGACATTAACAACACTCAGGTTGTCATGGTAATACCCTGTCACCAGAGGACAGCAGAGACCGTCCTAGAGACATTAACGACACTCAGGTTGTCATGGTAATACCCTGTCACCGTAGGGCAGCAGAGACCGTCCTAGAGACATTAACGACACTCAGGTTGTCATGGTAATACCCTGTCACCAGAGGGCAGCAGAGACCGTCCTAGAGACGTTAACGACACTCAGGTTGTCATGGTAATACCCTGTCACCGTAGGGCAGCAGAGACCATCCTAGAGACATTAACGACACTCAGGTTGTCATGGTAATACCCTGTCACCAGAGGACAGCAGAGACCGTCCTGGAGACATTAACGACACTCAGGTTGTCATGGTAATACCCTGTCACCAGAGGACAGCAGAGACCGTCCTAGAGACATTAACGACACTCTAGTTGTCATGGTAATACCCTGTCACCAGAGGACAGCAGAGACCGTCCTAGAGACATTAACGACACTCAGGTTGTCATGGTAATACCCTGTCACCAGAGGACAGCAGAGACCGTCCTGGAGACATTAACGACACTCAGGTTGTCATGGTAATACCCTGTCACCAGAGGACAGCAGAGACCGTCCTAGAGACATTAACGACACTCAGGTGTGTCCTATTTACTCATTATATTTCCCTGTTCAAAGTTTTCTGTTGTCCTTTGCAGAAAGTTGAATTGTGTGCGTTTGTCTCCTGAGTGAGTTTGTCTCCTGAGTGAGTTTGTCTCCTGAGTGAGTTTGTCTCCTGAGTGAGTTTGTCTCCTGAGTGAGTTTGAGACTTGTGTTTGTTGTTTTCCCGTTGTTACTGTGATCCTTCCGTTACCATTTCTCAGTACAGTATTATGTTTATCCTGAACCACTGACTCCTCGTCTGTTCTCTTCTCTGCACCTGGGTCCAAACTCACCGTGTCACAGTTCAATTTGGTTTTTGTCCCATTTTGTGAATTATTGGTTGATGAGCAGACCTCACAACCATAAAGGGCAATGGTTTCTATAACTAATTCAAATATTTTTTTGGCCAGATCCTAATTGGTATGTCAAATTTTACGTTCATTTTGATGGTGTGGAAGGCCCTTCTTGCCTTGTCTCTCAGATCTTTCACAGCTTTGTGGAAATTACCTGTCGCGCTGATGTTTGGGCCGAGGTATGTATAGTTTTTTGTGTGCTCTAGGGCAACGGTGTCTAGATGGAATTTGTATTCGTGGTCCCGGAGACTGGACCTTTTTGGAACACCATTATCTTTGTCTTACTGAGATTTACTGTCAGGGCTCAGGTCTGACATAATCTGTGCAGAAGATCTAGGTGCTGCTGTAGGCCCACCTTGGTTGGGGACAAAAGCACCAGATCATCAGCAAACAGTAGACATTTGACTTCAGATTCTAGTAGGGTGAGGCCGGGTGCTGCAGACTGTTCTAGTGCCCTCGCCAATTCGTTGATATGTTGAAAAAGGTGGGGCTTAAGCTTCATCCCTGTCTCACCCCACGGCCCTGTGGGAAGAAATGTGTGTGTGTGTGTGGTTTTTGCCAATTTTAACCATACACTTGTTTGTGTACATGGATTGTATAATGTTGCATGTTTTTTTCCCCCAACACCACTTTCCATCAAATTGCATAGCAGACTCTCATGCCAAATTCAGTCAAAAGTTTTTTTTATCAAAAAAACATGAGAAAATGTTGGCTTTTTAGGTTTGTTTGTCAGTTAGCATGTATAGGGTGAATTTGTAGTCTGTCGTACGACAATTTGGTAAAAAGCCAATTTGACATTTGCTCAGTACATTGTTTTCATTGAGGAAATTAATGAGTCTGCTGTTAATGATAATGTAGAGGATTTTCCCAAGGTTGCTGTTGACGAATATGTCACGTCCTGACCAGTAAAGGGGTCATTTTGTTATTGCAGTTGGTCAGGACGTGGCAGGGGTGTGTTTGTTTTGTGTTGTTGGGTTTTTTGGGTACTGTTCTATGTCATCTATTTATATGTGGTTATCTAGTTCTATTTCTATGTTCAGGGTTTTGGTTTGGCCTTCAATTGGAGCCAGCTGTTCTTTGTTGCCTCTAATTGGAGGCCATATTTAAGTAGGGGTTTTCAGCTTGTGTTTTTTGGGTGGTTGTCTCCGTGTATAGTCAGTGTACCTTACAGGACTGTTTTCGTCGTTCTTTTGTTCAGTGTTGAATTTCTTTCAATAAAACAAGAAGATGATTCACATACCCGCTGCGTTTTGGTCTACCTTTAACAGCGCTCATGACAGAATATCCCACAGTAGTTATTTGGGTCAAATTTGTCTCCACTTTTGTGGATTAGGGTGATCAGTCCTTGGTTCTAAATTTTATTTGTATATTTTATCATTTCATTTAGGATACCATCAACACAACAGGACTTGGGTTGGAGGGTTTGTATTTTCTCCTGTATGTCACAGATCCCCCTGGTACTTCTGCTCATTCCGTTCACCAGCTCCGGAGGTCTACGTCACCGGCCTAGGCGTCACTGAACTGGATTCATTACCACCAAACCCGGACTGCCTTGTCTCATTACGCACACCTGGTTCCCATTCCTCCTGATTAGTATGTGTATATATGTGCCCTCTGTTACCCATTGTCCTTGTCGGTTATTGTTACCATGTCCGTTGGTCTTGTGAGCACCTGTGCTGTTGTATCGGCTTCCATGCTATGTGTTATTTTGCACTTGTTTTACGGGTCTCGTCCCAGGTATTATTTTAAGGTTTACACCTTGCTCTTTTGTTTCGGTGGAGAATTAAAAAAAAAAACTATTACGTAATCCTGCGCTTGTCTCCTATCATTATACAGCGTGACAGAATAACCAACCCACTAAATGGAGACAGCAGGAAAGACAAAGCTGTCGACCATCGTAGAGACAGTCCAGCATCAAGAGGACTGTCTCTCCAGACTCGGCAGCACCATGGACAGCCAGCCTTTGTTTGGAGGGGAATGTGAAGTTCCTCCAGTCTCCAGCACCGGCCCCCACACCACTACCTGCCTCCGTCCCATCTGAGCCGGTACGCTGAATACCTCTGTCCCTCCCGGAGCACTTTGACAGCGCGCTAGCGAGATGCTGGGATTCCTTCTGCAATGCGACCTGTACCTCGCTCTCTACGCCGAGATTGTCTCCGGAAGAGACAGGGTTGCCACCGTCATCTCGGATGGGCCCTGGACTGAGATGCCACGGTCAGGGAAATGGGCGGACCTTGAGTTGAGTTGAGTCCTATGAGCGCTTCACCCTGATTCAATCAATCAATTGTATTTATAAAGCCCTTTTTACATCAGCCGATGTCACAAAGTGCTGTACAGAAACCCAGCCTAAAACCCCAAACAGCAAGCAATGCGGATGTAGAAGCACGGTGGCTAAGAAAAACTCCCTAGAAAGGCAGGAACCTAGGAAGACACCTAGATAGGAACCAGGCTCTGAGGGGTGGCCAGTCCTCTTCTGGCTGTGCCGGGTGGAGATTATAACAGTACATGGCCAAAATGTTCAAACATTCATAAGCAAGGTCAAATAATAATAATCACAGTGGTTGTCGAGGGTGCAACAAGTCAGCAACCCAGGAGTAAATGTCAGTTGGTTTTTCATAGCCGATCACTGACCTTGTCACTGACCTTCCCCCCCCTCCCAAGGGAACACCACCGTTTTCGTCATTGTGGACCGTTTTTCAAAAGCTTGTCGTCTCCTTCCTCTGCCTGAGCTCCCGTCAGCCATGCAAACTGCGGTGGCTCTTTTTATGCATGTCTTCCGGCACCATGGGATCCCAGAGGACATTGTGTCAGATCGTGGCCCTCAGTTCACCTCACGCATATGGAAAGCGTTCATGGAATGCCTGGGGGTCACGGTCAGTCTCTACCTCTGGATACTGTCCTCAAACAAATGTGCAGGCGGAGAGAGTCAATCAGGAAATGGGCATGTTCCTGAGGTGTTACTGTCAGGACTGGCCCGGGGGAGTGGGCAGATTTTCTACCTTGGGCTGAGTACACGCAGAACGCCCTCCGCCATTCCTCCACTAACCTCACTCCTTTCCAGTGCATGTTGGGGTATCAGCAGGCCCTGGCACCTTGGTATCCGAGCCAGACCGAGGCCCCTGCGGTGGACGAGTGGTTTTGGCACGCTGAGGAGACCTGGAACGCTGTGCACACTTGTCTCCAGTGAGGCGCCTGCTTTCGCTCTAGGTGACCGGGTCTGGCTCTCCACCCGGAACCTGCCCCTTCGCCTGCCCTGCCGGAAGCTGAGCCTGTTTGTGGGTCCGTTTAAAGTCCTGAGGAGGGTTAATGAGGTAACGTCCCTGCTGATTACTGCATTAACCCAACTTTTCATGTGTCTCCCCTCTGGCCAGTGGTGCCTGGTCCCCTCGCTGAGGCTGGACCCAGTGACTCCCCCCCTCCTCCTCTGGACATCGAGGGAGGTCCGGCGTACTCGGTCCATTAAGTCCTGGATTCGAGGTGTCGGGCGGGGCGTCTCCAGAACTTCATCGACTGGGAGGGGTACGGCCCAGAGGAGCGGTGCTGGATTCCTGCGGTGGACATCCTGAATGCTTCGCTGACCAGGGATTTACACCATCGGCGCCCTGAACGACCCGCACCGCGTCCCTGTGGTCGTCCCCGAGGCCGTTGTAGTCCCGCTGCAGTGCGTCCCTGTGGTCGTCCCCAAGGCCGTTGTCGTCCCGCTGCAGTGCGTCCCTGTGGTCGTCCCCGAGGCCGGTGTCGTCCCACTGTAGCGTGTCCCTGTGGTCATCGCCGAGGCCGGTGTCGTCCCACTGCAGCGCGTCCCTGTGGTCGTCCCCGAGGCCGGTGTCGTCCCACTGCAGCGCGTCCCTGTGGTCGTCCCCGAGGCCGGTGTCGTCCCGCTGCTGGTTCTGTCACAGATCCCCCCTGGTACTGCTGCTCATTCCGTTCACCAGCTCCGGATATCTCCGTCACTGAACGGGATCATTACCACCAACCCCGGACTGTCTTGTCTCATTACGCATATCTGGTTCCCATTCCCCCTGATTAGTATGTATATATATCCTCTCTCTCCTTTCCTGTCTCTCTCTCTTTCTCCTTTCCTCTCTCTTTCTCCATCTCCTTTCCTCCCTCCCTCTCTTGCTCTCTCCCTCCTTTCTTCTCTCTATCTCCTTTTTCTCTCTCTCTCCTTTCCTCCCTCCCTCCCTCTCTTGCTCTCTCCCTCTCTTTCTCCTTTCCTCTCTCTTTCTCCATCTCCTTTCCTCCCTCCCTCTCTTCCTCTCTCCCTCCCTCTCTCCTTTCTTCTCTCTATCTCCTTTTTCTCTCTCTCTCTCTCCTTTCCTCCCTCCTTCTCTCTCGCTCCTTTCCTCTCTCACTCTCCTTTCCTCCCTCTGTTCCCCATTGTCCTTGTTGGTTATTGTTACCATGCCTGTTGGTTTTGTGAGCACCTGTGTTGTTGTATCGGCTTCCATGCTATGTGTTGTTTTGCACATGTTTTACGTGTCAAGACCCATGTATTATTTAAAGGTTTACACCTCGCTCTTTTGTTAAGAGTGGAGAAAATAAAAACCCCTATTACGTATTCCTGCGCTTGTCTCCTATCATTATACAGCGAGACACTGTTGTTCATTCAATGTAATTGGAGAATCCAGTGGATTCTGGTAGTCTTTTAATAGTTGATTCTAAGATTTGTATTTGATCATGTATATGTTTTTGCTGCTCTTTGTTATAGGGCCAAAAAGATTTAAGTGGTTTATCCATGCGTCTCCATTTTGGATAGATAACTCTTTGTGTTGTTGTTTGTTTAGTGTTTTCCAATTTTCCCAGAAGTGTTTAGAGTCTACGGATTCTTCAATTACATTGAGCTGATTTCTGACGTGCTGTTCCTTCTTTTTCCGTAGTGTATTTCTGTATTGTTTTAGTGATTCACCATAGTGAAGGTGTAGGCTCAGGTTTTCTGGGTCTCTGTGTTTTTGGTTGGACAGGTTTCTCAATTTCTTTCTTAGGTTTTTGCATTCTTCATCAAACCATTTGTCGTTGTTCATTTTCTTAGATTGTCTGCTTGAAATGTTTAGATTTGATAGGGAAGATGAAAGTTCAAATATACTGTTTACGTTTTCTACGGCCAAGTTTACACCTTCACTATTACAGTGAAACCTTTTGTCCAGGAAGTTGTCTAAAACAGATTTTTTATTTTTTTTATTTAACCTTCATTTGACCAGGCAAGTCAGTTAAGAACAAATTCTTATTTACAATGACGGCCTACACCGGCCAAACCCAATGATTGAATTTGTTGTTGCCTAATTGTTTTTTTGGTGGGTTCCCACACTACTTTCCTTCCATCTATAGCATTTCTTAATATTATTCAGTTCCTTTGGTTTTGATGCCTCATGATTGAGTATTGCTCTGTTCCAAGTAGAGTGATTCTACTGTGATCTTATAGGGGTGTCAGTGGGCTGACTGTGAACGCTCTGAGACTCTGGGAAAAGGTCATAGATAAAGTAGTCTACCGTCAAGAGATGAACTACAGTTGTTCCTACTGTAGGAGTCATTTTTTTTTGTTGGTTATGTTGTCGTAGTTGTCTTTCTCTAACTGGTCTCTCTGTCAGAATGTAAACAAAGGCAGACTGGGGTGGGACTGGTCTAATAGTAAATGCCAGCTTCTAATTGATAAGCGATGAATGTGAATTAGGCTCATTAATCAAGGGGCTGAGAGGAAGAGACAGTTCCTGTGTTCCACCGACCAACTGAGCGGAGTGCCTTCCTGACGGGAATAAAAATCATTATTAAGGAATTATTCTAAATAACATGATCTATTCTTTCTCAAACAGCAACTGACATACACCCTCAATAACAGGCCCAACCCCTGTTTATATTATTGCTGTGTTCCAAATGGAAGCCTATTCCATATATAGTGCACTCACTTTGATCTAAGTCATATGAGCCCTGATCAGAATAAATACACTATATATATATGTATGGAATGCCATTTGGGACACGCAGCTCCTAATATAAACAGGGGTTGATATTAGCATAGCAAACATGGTTATCTTTTATTTCCAAATGCCTTGCATTCAGTACGAAGTACACCAGCCTGCATGCCTCAGATAGACAGACAACTTACCACAACACAGATTGTTGACCTATACAATGTGTTTATAGTCATTGTTGGTCAAGTACCTGGGTCCTGGTAGTGTCCTCTACATACCTCCATACATCTCCTGGTAGAGTCCTCTACATACCTCCATACATCTCCTGGTAGAGTCCTCTACATACCTCCATACATCTCCTGGTAGAGTCCTCTACATACCTCCATACATCTCCTGGTAGAGTCCTCTACATACCTCCATACATCTCCTGGTAGAGTCCTCTACATACCTCCATACATCTCCTGGTAGAGTCATCTACATACCTCCAAACATCTCCTGGTAGAGTCCTCTACATACCTCCATACATCTCCTGGTAGAATCCTCTACATACATACATACATCTCCTGGTAGAGTCCTCTACATACCTCCATACATCTCCTGGTAGAGTCCTCTACATACCTCCATGCATCTCCTGGTAGAGTCATCTACATACCTCCATACATCTCCTGGTAGAGTCCTTTACATACCTCCAAACATCTCCTGGTAGAGTCCTCTACATACATACATACATCTCCTGGTAGAGTCATCTACATACCTCCATGCATCTCCTGGTAGAGTCCTCTACATACCTCCATACATCTCCTGGTAGAGTTCTTTACATACATCCATACATCTCCTGGTAGAGTCCTCTACATACATACATACATACATCTCCTGGTAGAGTCCTTTACATACATCCATACATCTCCTGGTAGAGTCCTCTACATACCTCCATACATCTCCTGGTAGAGTCCTCTACATACCTCCATACATCTCCTGGTAGAGTCCTCTACATACCTCCATACATCTCCTGGTAGAGTCCTCTACATACCTCCATACATCTCCTGGTAGAGTCCTCTACATACCTCCATGCATCTCCTGGTAGAGTCATCTACATACCTCCATACATCTCCTGGTAGAGTCCTTTACATACATCCATATATCTCCTGGTAGAGTCCTTTACATACCTCCATACATCTCCTGGTAGAGTCCTCTACATACCTCCATACATCTCCTGGTAGAGTCCTCTACATACATACATACATCTCCTGGTAGAGTCCTCTACATACCTCCATACATCTCCTGGTAGAGTCATCTACATACCTCCATACATCTCCTGGTAGAGTCATCTACATACCTCCATACATCTCCTGGTAGAGTCCTCTACATACGTACATACGTACCAGTCAAAAGTTATTTCATAGTTTTGATGTCTTCACTATTATTCTACAATATAGTAAAAAAGAAAAACCCTTGAATGAGTAAGTGTCAACATTTGACTGCTACTGTACTGTACATACACACACACACACACACACACACACACACACACACACACACACACACACACACACACACACACACACACACACACACACACACACACACACACACACACAGTATGTCCTGGTAGAGTCCTCTACATACATATGTGAGAAAGGAGCTGGTTAAAAAAGGTTCTTACTATGCTACACAGCATTAGGGCAGTGATTGGGGACATTTGTATTTATTATGGATCCCCATTAGTTCCTGCCAAACCAGCAGCTACTCTTCCTGGGGTCCAGCAAAATTAAGGCAGTTTATACAATTTTAAAAACATTACAAGACATTCACAACATATTTCATAACACATTAAGTGTGTGTCCTCAGGCCCCTACTCCACTACCACATATCTACAACACAAAATCCATGTGTATGTGTCGCTTCACAGTCCCAGCTGTTCCATAAGGTGTATTTTTATCTGGTTTTTTTAAAACTAATTTTACTGCTTGCATCAGTTACCTGATGTGGAATAGAGTTCCATGTAGTCATGGCTCTATATAGTACTGTCACCACTTCTTACAAATACAAGTAGTGATGAAGTCAATCTCTCCTCCACTTTCAGCCAGGAGAGATTGACATGCATATTATTAATATTAGCTCTCTGTGTACATCCAAGGCCCAGACGTGCTGCCCTGTTCTGAGACAATTGCAATTTTCCCAAGTCCCTCTTTGTGTCACCTGACCACACGACTGAACAGTAGTCCAGGTGTGACAAAACTAGGGCCTGTAGGACCTGTCTTGTTGATAGTGTTGTTAAGAAGGTAGAAACTAGGGCCTGTAGGACCTGCCTTGTTGATAGTGCTGTTAAGAAGGTAGAAACTAGGGCCTGTAGGACCTGCCTTGTTGATAGTGTTGTTAAGAAGGTAGAAACTAGGGCCTGTAGGACCTGCCTTGTTGATAGTGTTGTTAAGAAGGTAGAAACTAGGGCCTGTAGGACCTGCCTTGTTGATAGTGTTGTTAAGAAGGTAGAAACTCGGGCCTGTAGGACCTGCCTTGTTGATAGTGTTGTTAAGAAGGTAGAAACTAGGGCCTGTAGGACCTGCCTCGTTGATAGTGTTGTTAAGAAGGTAGAAACTAGGGCCTGTAGGACCTGCCTTGTTGATAGTGTTGTTAAGAAGGTAGAAACTAGGGCCTGTAGGATCTGCCTTGTTGATAGTGTTGTTGAGAAGGTAGAAACTAGGGCCTGTAGGACCTGCCTTGTTGATAGTGTTGTTAAGAAGGTAGAAACTAGGGCCTGTAGGATCTGCCTTGTTGATAGTGTTGTTTAGAAGGTAGAAACTAGGGCCTGTAGGACCTGCCTTGTTGATAGTGTTGTTGAGAAGGTAGAGCAGTGCTTTATTATGGACAGACTTCTCCCCATCTTAGCTACTGTTGTATCAATATGTTGTGACCAGGACAGTTTACAATCCAGGGTTACTCCAAGCAGTTTAGTCACCTTAACTTGCTCAATTTCCACATTTATTTATTACAAGATTTAGTTGAGGTTTAGGGTTTAGTGAATGATTTGTCCCAAATGCTTGTAGTTTTTTTTTAATATTTAGGACTAACTTCTTCCTTGCCACCCATTCTGAAACTAACTGCAGCTCTTTGTTAAGTGTTGCAGTCATTTCAGTCGCTGTAGTAACTGACGTGTATAGTGTTGAGTCATCTGCATACATAGACACACTGGCTTTCCTCAAAGCCAGTGGCATGTTGTTAGTAAAGATTAAAAAAGGGGCCTAGACAGCCGCCTTGGGGAATTCCTGATTCTACCTGGATTATGTTGGAGAGGCTTCCATTAAAGAACACCATCTGTGTTCTGTTAGACAGGTGAATCTTTATCTACAATATAGCAGGGGGTGTAAAGCCATTATAGCAGGGGGTGTAAAGCCATAACACATACGTTTTTTCGAGCAGAAGACTATAATTGATAATGTCAAAAGCCACACTGAAGTCTAACAAAATAGCCCCCACAATATTTTTATCATCGATTTCTCTCCACCAATCATCAGACATTTGTGTAAGTGCTTTGCTTGTTGAGTGTCCTTCCCTACAAACGGGCTGAAAGACTGTAAAATAGCATTGTATCTGGTCAAACACCATTTTTTCCAAAGGTTTTCTAAGGGTTGGTAACAGGCTGATTGGTCGACTATTTGAAACAGTAAACGGGGCTTTAATATTCTTAGGTAGGGGAATTATTTTTGCTTCCCTTGCAGGCCTGAGGGCACACACTTTCTAGTAGGCTCCCGTGTGGCAGACTTGGTAGAGCAGGGTGCTTGCAACGCCAGGGTTTTGGGTTCGATTCCCACTGGGGACCAGTATGAAAATGTATGCACTCACTACTCTGGTTAAGAGCGTCGGTTAAATGACTTAACTGTATTAAATTGAATATATGGCAGTATTATCCTGAGCAATTTTTCATCCAAGTTGTCAGACCCTGGTGGTGGTTTTGTGATGAATGAGCCATCTTATTCAATGAATCTTATTTGCCTTTTTCCCCAAAATGTAATTTAAGGTGCTCCAAAGCTTTTTACTATGATTCTTTGTCATTTATCTTTGTTTCATAGTATAGTTTCTTCTTTTTATTCAGTTTAGTCACATGATTTCTCAATTTGCTGTACGTTTACCAATCGGTTGTGCAGCCAGACTTATTTGCCATACCTTTAGCCTCATCCCTCTCAACCAAACCATTTCTCAATTCCTCATCAATCCACGGGGATTTAAGTTTTAACAGTCATTTCCTTAATGGGTGCTTATTAGTAACTGGAATAAACTATTTCATAACTGTGTCAAGTGCAGCGTCTGTTTCCTCCTCATTACACACCATGGACCAACAAATATTCTTTACATCATCAACATAAGAATCACTACAAAACTTCTTGGATGACCTCGTATACACTATATTAGGCCCAGCCTTTGGAATTTTGCCCTGTGGTAGGGTGCTGTCTTTCGGATGTGTAACGACTGTCGTAGCGAGGGGACCAAAGCACAGCGTGTTGAGTGCTCATAATGACTTTTATTTTAACACAGAACACTAAAGAAAATAACGATCAGCTCACAGTTCTGTCAGGTACATAGACTAAACAGAATACAACTACCCACAAACACAGGTGGAAAAAAAACCCTACTTAAGTATGATCTCCAATTAGAGACAACGAGAACCAGCTGCCTCTAATTGGAGATCATCCCCAAAAAACCCAACATAGAAATAGAAAACTAGAACTAAACATAGATATATAAAACATAGAAAAACACAAAACACCCCCTGTTACGCCCTGACCTACTCTACCATAGAAAAGAACATCTTACTATGGTCAGGACGTGACAGGATGGGACGTTAAACGTGGTCACTAAAGATCCCATGACACTTATCGTAAGAGTAGGGGTGTTAACCCCCGGTGTCCTGGCTAAATTCCCAAACTGTCCCTCATACCATCACGGCCACATAATCATCCCCAGTTTCCAATTGGCTCATTAATCCCCCTCCTCTCCCCAGTAACTATTCCCCAGGTTGTTGCTGTAAATGAGAATGTGTTCTCAGTCAACTTACATGGTAAAATAAGGGTAAAATAAATAAAAATCCTACTGCAGCAGGAGACAGAGGGACATATTATACTGTAACACCCCTCTTTCTACTGCAGAAGTAGACAGAGGGACATATTATACTGTAACACCCCTCCTCCTATTGCAGAAGGAGACAGAGGGACATATTATACTGTAACACCCCTCCTACTACTGCAGAAAGAGACAGAGAGACTGTCACGTCCTGACCAGTAAAGAGGTTATTTGTTATTGTAGTTCGGTCAGGACGTGGCAATGGTCTATGTTAGTCTATTTCTATGTCTGTGTCTAGTTTATCTATTTCTATGCTTAGTTTATTGGTTTGACCTTCAATTGGAGGCAGCTGTTTCTCGTTGCCTCTAATTGAAGGTCCTATTTAGTAGAGGTGTTTTTTCATGGGTTTTTGTGGGTAGTTGTTCCGTGTGTCGCTGTATGTCTCACAGGACTGTTTTTTCGTTGTTGTTTTGATTAAGTGTTTTTGTTTCGCTTTCTTCTCAATAAACAAGAAGATGAGCATACACATTCCCGCTGCGCCTTGGTCCCATCTTTACGACGATCGTGACAGAGACATATAACACTGTAACACCCCTCCTACTACTGCAGAAGGAGACAGAGGGACATATTATACTGTAACACCGCTCCTCCTACTGCAGAAGGAGACAGAGGGACATATTATACTGTAACACCCCTCCTACTACTGCAGAAGGAGACAGAGGGACATATTATACTGTAACACCCCTCCTCCTGCTGCAGAAGGAGACAGAGGGACATATTATACTGTAACTCCCCTCCTCCTACTACTGCAGAAGGAGACAGAGGGACATATTATACTGTAACTCCCCTCCTCCTACTACTGCAGAAGGAGACAGAGGGACATATTATACTGTAACACCTCTCCTCCTACTGCAGAAGGAGACAGAAGGAACTGTATCCATAATAGAGATAACACTCTCCCAACCCAACCCCCTAATAAGGGCCTTTCCTCATATGCTGCTAAATGTGCCGCGGAATTAGTCACGCAATAAGCCACGCTGATGTCGGAAGAAATCGAATCAAAAGGCGTTTGACTCACAAATTACCGTCCCTGCGCCAGAAAGCTAATCGATGCATTTTCTGCATGGCTTATTGATATCCAACGGCGGACGTTCGCAGGCGGTTGGCTAACCAATCCTCTAGTGAAAACTGAAGATACGTCCCAAATTACACCCTATTCCCTATATAGGGCACTACTTTAGACCAGAGCCATATGGGCCCTTGTCAAAATGTAGTGCGCAACAAAGGACTAGGCTGTCATTTGGGACGTAACCTCTCTTTTGTTCCCCGTCTGAACTAGTGACGGTCCATTAGAGAGGTCAGAGATCCCCTGAGTAACATACTAGCAACGGGCATCAAAAAGGTTTTTAAAAACAATCAGAATAAATCCAACAGCTGAACAATGGATACTCCAAACGTTTTCGACATTTTTAAAAAATCTATCAGATATTGACTGAACTATAGCGCATGAAACATTTTTACCGGCACGGACAACTGATAAATGGAGTTCAGGGATTTATTGTCAAATTACACTTTTTTTCTTAGAATGTACTCATATATATATATATATACATATTCTAATGTTGTCAGGTATTTGTTTTTGTGTTATTCCTTTGCATATATGAATACATTAGCATAACGGAGTAGAACAGGGCTGAAACCTCCAAAAACAACAGCTTGACTCTAGATTACACCCATCTATATCAATCAAATTTATTTCAATCAATCAAATGTATTTATAAAAGCCCTTCTTACATCAGCTGATATATCAAAGGGCTGTACAGA
This sequence comes from Salmo trutta, assembly GCF_901001165.1. Lineage (NCBI taxonomy): Eukaryota > Metazoa > Chordata > Actinopteri > Salmoniformes > Salmonidae > Salmo > Salmo trutta. The sequence continues at coordinate 47,082,859 of NC_042982.1, read as the reverse complement.
AACCCAGCCTAAAACCCCAAGCAGCAAGCAATGCAGGTGTAGAAGCACGGTGGCTAGGAAAAACTCCCTAGAAAGGCCAAAACCTAGGAAGAAACCTAGAGAGGAACCAGGCTATGAGGGGTGGCCAGTCCTCTTCTGGCTGTGCCGGGTGGAGATTATAACAGAACATGGCCAAGATGTTCAAATGTTTATAGATAACCAGCAGGGTCAAATAATAATAATCACAGTAGTTGTCGAGGGTGGAACAAGTCAGCACCTCAAGAGTAAGTGTCAGTTGACTTTTCATAGCCGATCTTTGAGAGTATCTCTACCGCTCCTGCTGTCTCTCTGTCTTTCTTGTGAATGTTGAGACGGTGCGTTAAATCACCTGAAGTTCTTTTTCTTTGTTGGGATGTGAATGTTGAGACGGTGCGTTAAATCATCAACAAAGCTTTAGTGATGTTATAGATGCAACAGAAAGACAATGTATTCCATCGAGCCCATTCCAGCCATTACCAGGGTGAGTTTGACAGGTCATTACAAACCATTTCCACAGTCGTAACATTAACGGGACAAAACAACAGGCACAACCTAGAGTATGAAAGAGTCGCTGGAGGAAAATGAAAGCAATCAATCCGGAGAGATTTTACACCCCTCAAACACAGGAAATAGATGGCTGAAAGACAATCCTCAGGTGGGAACAGAGCTATTACTGAACTAGTAATTGTCCATTAGAGAGGCCAGAGATCCCCTGAGTAATGCACTATGACTGAGACAGAGAGTGGGAGGAGGGCTGTGGGTGTGTCACACACAATGTTTATGTGTCTCCGAGAGTGTTTGAGTGGTTTCACGTACCCACAGTGCTGTGCAAGATATAGCATAACGTCTGTTGTGTACAGGCTCATGTTTATATGAGAGAGAGAGAGAGAGAGAGAGAGAGAGAACTGCACCAACCTGATGCAAAATACTACTGTACCAAACTGATGCAGTGTACTAAAATATATAAATATATATATATATATACAGAGAGAGAGATGGAGAGAGTGAACACAGAAGCAGAGATGCAGAAAGAGAGAGAGAGAGGCTGAAAGAGAGGCAGAGAGAGGGAAGGAGAGAGAGAGAGAGAGAGAGAGAGAGAAGGAGAGTGAACACAGAAGCAGAGGCAGAAAGAGAGAGAGAGAGAGGCAGAGAGAGGGAAGGGGGGGAGAGAGAGAGAGAGAGAGAGAGAGAGAAGGAGAGAGAGAAGGAGAGAGAGAGAGAGAAGGAGAGAGAGAGAGAGAGAGAGAGAGAGAGAGAGAGAGAGAGAGAAAGAGAGAGAAAGAGAGAGAGAAGGATGGAGGGAGATAAAGAGAGATGGATGTTTCCTTATCGGGGATCATCCTAATTAAACTGAATTGCCCTGAAAGGCACTGCAGGCAGCCATTCTATTCCAGAGCTGCAATTAACCATGCCTCACCACCCACAGTCTCCTATTTACCCCACACATGCCTGACCACCCACAGTCTCCTATCTACCCCACACATGCCTAACCACCCACAGTATCCTACCCTTCCCCACACATGCCTCACCCCCCACAGTATGCTACCCTACCCCACACATGTCTAACCACCCACAGACTCCTAACCTACACGTATAACCACCCACAATCCACTACCCCACACATGTCTAACCACCCACAGACTCCTAACCTACACGTATAACCACCCACAATCCACTACCCCACACATGTCTCACCACCCACAGACTCCTAACCTACACGTATAACCACCCACAATCCACTACCCCACACATGTCTAACCACCCACAGACTCCTAACCTACACGTATAACCACCCACAATCCACTACCCCACACATGTCTAACCACCCACAGTGTCCTACCCTACAAATTTCTAACCCCCACAGTCCCCACCCTACCCTACACATGTCTAACCACCCAAATCACCTACCCTACACACGTCAAACCACCCACAGTAACCTACCCTACACATCTAACCACCCACATACCTACCCTACACATGTCTAACCACCCACACACCTACCCTACACATCTAACCACCCACACACCTACCCTACACATCTAACCACCCACACACCTACCCTACACATCTAACCACCCACACACCTACCCTACACATCTAACCACCCACACACCTACCCTACACATCTAACCACCCACACACCTACCCTACACATCTAACCACCCACACACCTACCCTACACATCTAACCACCCACACACCTACCCTACACATCTAACCACCCACACACCTACCCTACATCACACGTGTTGTTCTTTCTAAATACTTTACACTGAATTCTCCCTTTAAGAAATATATGTACAGCTTGAAGTATCCCTTTAAGCAACATGTAATTGCATTAAACTGCACATTCACAGAGCAATCTGCTATGTTTGTAGGGAATGACTTAATCATGTGACTGTGTTGTCCTCCAACTAGAGACTGGGGACCGATCCACTGCTGTTCATTAAGGGTGCAGATTCACACAACTTCAGGGCTCAGACACACGCATGTACACTCAGACACACGCATGTACACTCAGACACACGCATGTACACTCAGACACACACATGTACACTCAGATACACGCATGTACACTCAGACACACGCATGTACACTCAGATACACGCATGTACACACACACATTCACACTACAGACACACTCGCACAAAAACACACGAACGGATGCACACACACACACGCTCACACACACAACCTTTAGGCTTTGTGGATAATAGGGGGGGTCGTTAGGGGGAGGTCTTGGCCCAGTCCGACGATACCCCCGGACAGGGCAAACCAGGCAGGATATAACCCCACCCACTTTGTCAAAGCACAGCCCCCACACCACTAGAGGGATATCATCAGACCAGGCTGAGTATAGACCCCACACCACTAGAGGGATATCATCAGACCAGGCTGAGTATAGACCCCACACCACTAGAGGGATATCAACAGACCAGGCTGAGTATAGACCCCACACCACTAGAGGGATATCAACAGACCAGGCTGAGTATAGACCCCACACCACTAGAGGGATATCAACAGACCAGGCTGAGTATAGACCCCACACCACTAGAGGGATATCATCAGACCAGGCTGAGTATAGACCCCACACCACTAGAGGGATATCAACAGACCAGGCTGAGTATAGACCCCACACCACTAGAGGGATATCAACAGACCAGGCTGAGTACAGACCCCACACCACTAGAGGGATATCAACAGACCAGGCTGAGTACAGACCCCACACCACTAGAGGGATATCAACAGACCACCAACTTACTACAGTGAGACCAGGCTGAGTATAGCCCACAAAGATCTCCTCCACTGCACGAACCCAAGGGAGCGCAAAACCAGACAGGCAGATCACGTAAGCGATAACCCACTCAAGTGACGCACCCCTCATAGGGACAGCATGGAAGAGCACCAGTAAGCCAGTGACCCAGCCCCTGTAATAGGGTCAGAGGCAAAGAAGCCCAGTGGAGAGAGGGGAACCGGCTAGGCAGAGACAGCAAGGGAGGTTCACCTTCGCTCCCCTGGGCCAGACTCCACTCAATCATAGGACCTAATGAAGAGATGAGTCTTCAGTAAAGACATAAAGGTCAAGACTGAGCCTGTTTCTCTCACATGGATAGAATGTCGCTCTATAGGAGAAAGCCCTGCCTCCAGCTGTTTGCTTAGAAATTCTAGGGACAATTAGGAGGCCTGCGTCTTGTGACCGTAGCGTACGTGTAGGTATGTACGGCAGGACCAAATCGGAGAGATAGGTAGGAGCAAGCCCATGTAATGCTTTGTAGGTTAGCAGTAAAACCTTGAAATCAGCCCTTGTCTTAACAGGAAGCCAGTGTAGAGAGGCAAGCACTGGAGTAATATGATCACATTTTTTGGTTCTAGTCAGGATTCTAGCAGCCGTGTTTAGCACTAACTGAAGTTTTTATTTAGTGCTTTATGTCAGTAGCCAGAGAGTAGAGCATTGCAGTAGTCTAATTTAAAAGTGACAAAAGCATGGATTAGCTTTTCGGCATCATTTTTTGACAAAAAGTTTCCGATTTTTGCAATGTTACGAAGATGGAAAAAAGCTGTCCTTTAAATATTCTTCAAATGTTCGTAAAAAAGAGAGATCGGGGTCCAGAGTAACGCCAAGGTCCTTCACAGTTTTATTTGAGACGACTGTACAACCATCAAGATTAATTGTCAGATCCAACAGAAGATCTCTTTGTTTCTTGGGACCTAGAACAAGCATCTCTGTTTTGTCCGAGTTTAAAAGTTAAAAACATGCAGCCATCCACTTCCTTATGTCTGAAGCACAGGCTTTCAGGGAGGGCAATTTTGGGGCTTCACCATGTTTCATCAAAATGTACAGCTGTGTGTCGTCCGCATAGCAGTGAAAGTTGACGTTGTGTTTCCGAATGACATCACCAAGAGGTAGAATATATAGTGAAAACAAACCATCCACAGAGACAAACTGATATCTTTCCAACAGATAAGATCTTAACCAGGCAATACCATGTCTGTGTAGACCAATTAGGGTTTCCCATCTCTACAAAAGAATGTGGTGTCATGATGGTGTCAAAAGCAGCACTAAGGTCTAGGAGCACAAGGACAGATGCAGGTAATTTACCACCTTCACGAGTGCAGTCTCAGTGCTATGATGGGGTCGAAAACCAGATTGAAGTGTTTTGTATACATTATTTGTCTTCAGGAAGCTTTTAACAGGAATGGGAGATTTTTAACAGGAATGGGAGATTCAATATAGGCCGATAGTTTTTTAAACATTTTCCGGATCAAGGTTTGGCTTTTTCAAGAGATACTTTATTACTGCCACTTTTAGTGAGTTTGGTACACATCCGGTGGATAGAGAGCCGTTTATTATGTTCAATATAGGAGGGCCAAGCACAGGAAGCAGCTCTTTCAGTAGTTTAGTTGGAATAGGGTCCAGTATGCAGCTGGAAAGTTTAGAGGCCATGACTATTTTCATGAAAGTGTCAAGAGATACAGGATTAAAAAACTTGAGTGTCTCCATTGATCCTAGGTCCTGGCAGTTCTGGGTAGACAACTGAGGTTTGGAGAAATACGCAGATTCAAAGAGGAATCCGTAATTTGATTTCTAATGATCATGAGCTTTTTGTCGAAGAAGTACATGAATTTAAGTGAAATCCATCCTCTCTTGGGGAATGCTGCTTTTTAGTTAGCTTTGCGACAGTTATCAAAATTACATTTTGGATTGTTTTTATTCTCCTCAATTAGGTTGGAAAATTGTCTTTCCAAGCTAGTCTGAAGACTTCCAGTTTGGTGGAGCGCCATTTCCGTTCTAATTTTCTTGAAGCTTGCGTCAGACCTCGGATATTTTCTGTATACCAGTGAGCAAATTTCTTGTGACAAATATGTTTTGGTTTATAGGGGTGCGACTACATCTGGGATATTATGCAACGTTAAATGTAGACCCTCAGTTAGGTGGTTAGCTGATTTTTGACCTTCCATGTCCTTGGGTAGGTGGAGGTAGTCTGGAAGGAGATCTAGGAATCTTTCGTTTGTCTGAGAATTTATAGCACGGCTTTTGATGCTCCTTGGTTTGGGTCTGAGCAGAGTATTTGTTGCGATTGCAAACGTAATAAGATGGTGGTCACATTGTCCAGGATTATGATGAAAAACATTTAGATCTACAATATTTATTCCACGGGACAAAACTAGATCCAGGGTATGACTGTGGCAATGAGTAGGTCCGGAGACGTGTGACAAACCCCACTCTGATGCAGAATACTACTGTACCACACTGGTGCAGAATACTACTGTACCAAACTGATGAAGAATACTACTGAAGCAAACTGATACATAATACTACTGTACCACACTGGTGCAGAATACTACTGTACCACACTGATGAAGAATACTACTGTACCAAACTGATGAAGAATACTACTGAAGCAAACTGACGCCCCCCCCCTTGGGTTGTGCCATGGCGGAGATCTTTGTGGGCTATACTCGGCCTTGTCTTAGGACGGTAAGTTGGTGGTTGGAGACATCCCTCTAGTGGTGTGGGGGCTGTGCTTTGGCAAAGTGGGTGGGGTTATATCCTGCTTGTTTGGCCCTGTCCGGGGGTATCATCGGATGGGGCCACAGTGTCTTCTGATCCCTCCTGTCTCAGCCTCCAGTATTTATGCTGCAGTAGTTTATGTGTCGGGGGGCTAGGGTCAGTCTGTTACATCTGGAGTATTTCTCTTGTCTTATCCGGTGTCCTGTGTGAATTTAAATATGCTCTCTCTAATTCTCTCTTTCTTTCTTTCTTTCTTTCTCTCTCTCGGAGGACCTGAGCCCTAGGACCATGCCTCAGGACTACCTGGCATGATGACTCCTTGCTGTTCCCAGTCCACCTGGCCGTGCTACTGCTCCAGTTTCAACTGTTCTGCCTGCAGCTATGGAACCCTGACCTGTTCACCGGACGTGCTTGTTGCACCCTCGACAACTACTATGATTATTAATATTTGACCATGCTGGTCATTTATGAACATTTTAACATCTTGACCATGTTCTGTTATAATATCCACCCGGCACAGCCAGAAGAGGACTGGCCACCCCTCATAGCCTGGTTCCTCTCTAGGTTTCTTTCTAGGTTTTGGCCTTTCTAGGGAGTTTTTCCTAGGGAGTTTTTCCTAGCCACCGTGCTTCTTTCACATGCATTGCTTGCTGTTTGGGGTTTTAGGCTGGGTTTCTGTACAGCACTTTGAGATATCAGCTGATGTACGAAGGGCTATATAAATAAATTTGATTTGATTTGATTTACTACTGTATCACACTGATGCAGAATACTACTGTACCACACTGATGATGCAGAATACTACTGTACCAAACTGATGCAGAATACTACTGTACCAAACTGATGCAGAATACTACTGTACCACACTGATGATGCAGAATACTACTGTACCAAACTGATGATGCAGAATACTACTGTACCAAACTGATGCAGAATACTACTGTACCACACTGATGATGCAGAATACTACTGTACCAAACTGATGCAGAATACTACTGTACCAAACTGATGCAGAATACTACTGTACCACACTGATGATGCAGAATACTACTGTACCAAACTGATTCAGAATACTACTGTACCAAACTGATGCAGAATACTACTGTACCACACTGATGATGCAGAATACTACTGTACCAAACTGATGCAGAATACTACTGTACCAAACTGATGCAGAATACTACTGTACCACACTGATGATGCAGAATACTACTGTACCAAACTGATGATGCAGAATACTACTGTACCAAACTGATGCAGAATACTACTGTACCAAACTGATGCAGAATACTACTGTACCACACTAATGATGCAGAATACTACTGTACCAAACTGATGATGCAGAATACTACTGTACCAAACTGATGCAGAATACTACTGTACCAAACTGATGATGCAGAATACTACTGTACCAAACTGATGCAGAATACTACTGTACCAAACTGATGCAGAATACTACTGTACTAAACTGATGCAGAATACTACTGTACCAAACTGATGATGCAGAATACTACTGTACCAAACTGATGCAGAATACTACTGTACCAGACTGATGATGCAGAATACTACTGTACCAAACTGATGCAGAATACTACTGTACCAAACTGATGCAGAATACTACTCTACCAGACTGATGATGCAGAATACTACTGTAAAATACTGATGCAGAATACTACTGAATCACACTGATGCAGAATACTACTGTACCAAACTGTCTGCAGTGCTGCTTATGCATGTAATGCTTTTCATAACAATTATGTAAAACTATGAGGCGTTCACATAACCAACAACATGTTTACATTTGGACTTGCATTTCCATTGTAGTCATTTAGCAGACACTCTACTGTTTAAATGTACATTGTAGTCATTTAGCAGACACTCTACTGTTTAAATGTACATTGTAGTCATTTAGCAGACAGCCAGCCAGTCAGCCAGTCAGCCAGTCAGTCAGCGAGTCAGTCAGTCAGTCAGCCAGTCAGTCATTCAGCCAGTCAGCCAGCCAGTCATTCAGCCAGTCAGTCAGACAGTCAGTCATTCAGCCAGTCAGCCAGCCAGTCATTCAGCCAGCCAGAGTCAGTCATTCAGCCAGCCAACCAGCCAGCCAACCAGCCAGCCAGCCAGACAGCCAACCAGCCAGCCAGCCAGCCAGCCAGACAGACAGACAGACAGACAGACAGACAGACAGACAGACAGACAGACAGACAGACAGACAGACAGCTAGCAACCCAGTCACTCAGTCAGTCAGTCAGCCAGCCAGCCAGTCAGCCAATCAATCAGCCAATCAGCCAGTCAGTCATTCAGTCAGCCAGCCAGCCAGCCAGCCAGTCATTCAGTCAGTCAGTCAGTCAGTCAGCCAGGCAGTCAGCCAGCCAGTCAGTCAGTCAGCCAGCCAGCCAGCCAGCCAGTCATTCAGTCAGTCAGTCAGTCAGTCAGTCAGTCAGTCAGTCATTCAGTCAGTCAGTCAGCCAGCCAGTCAGTCAGTCAGCCAGGCAGTCAGCCAGCCAGTCAGCCAGCCAGCCAGTCAGCCAGCCAGCCAGTCAGCCAGTCACTTTTCTCTTCTGCTACATGTTATTCTTATCATTGTGAAAGCATCATACTTGTAATTCATCATGTACTACCAACAGTAAAACTAGATAGCCACACAGTGCTTAAGCAATATTGATATTTTAAGGCCTTAGAATAAACTCCTCTGTGCCAACCTAGCGAATGCTAATTTGAAGTTTTGACATCCTCATCTCTCTGTGTTCCATAGGTAAGTGATTCCTCTGGCTCCAATTAGGATCTACGGTATTATACGGTATTATAATGGCCCTCTTTACCAAGTTATTCATTCACACCACCCACCCACCCGCGCGCGCACACACACACACACACACACACACACACACACACACACACACACACACACACACACACACACACACACACACACACACACACACACACACACACAACAGTATAGCTTCCGTCCCTCTCCTTGCCCCAGCCTGGGCTTGAACCAGGGACCCTCTGCACACATCAACAACTGACACCCCACGAAGCATCGTTACCCATCGCGCCACAAAAGCCACGGCCCTTGCAGAGCAAAGGGGAACAACTACTTAAGGGCCGTAACTAACTAGCCATTTCACATCGGTTACACACACACACACACACACACACACACACACACACACACACACACACACACACACACACACACACACACACACACACACACACACACACACACACACACACACACACACACCAGCTCTTCGAGTTCCAGTGTTATCGGTACACACAACCATACTGACACACATCCATGCTCCCATCTGTTTCTGAAAAATATCTTTATTTTATGTGAGCTGGTATACGTAGTGGAGTGTTTGTACAGCTACATTTTGTTGGTTTTATTGCATAAGGGTAATAACATGTATGGGATTTTGGTAGAAATTTATGAGGTAGAGTATGTCGCTGAATACCATTTCTGTTTGGCTGTATTCTCCCTTGTATTCATTGTGAGCACAAATGTGTCTCCATTTCCTTTATCAAACTCTGTACTGCTTTGGGTCACAAACATGGCTGTGGTTCTATGGGAATAACAACAGTTGACTGTTGTGTAAAACCCTCTAGCTGTGTTCACTTAAAGTTTATATGTATTTTCTGTGCTTGACAGGCTGGCCTGTATAAGCTGTATTAGGTTACACTTTTCAATTGTGTACAGTCAGCCATATAATGCAGTATTTTCCAAGGGAAACGTGAGCTAGGCTACAATCTGATACGTTATATCTCGCCCATGTAATAAACCAACTGAGATGTGTGTAGGTTAATATATACTTTATAAAATAATGGTTGAGAAAACACAGAAGGCATTATCATCGCATTATCATCTAACTTGATTTATTTACTAGTTAAGTTTAAAGGACATTTTTGTTTAGTTTGAGTTGAGTTTTAACTCATGAACAACCAAGCCACATAGAGTAGTTTGTAATATTTGGCGTCCCAACCTGACCAGCAGGAGTCTCTTCACCTCGGGGACAAAATAACACATCTACGGCGGAAGTCAAGGGAAAGTGGGAGGAAAAAAAGCTTTCGACAAGTCTAGATTGTGAATAACACCGGTATAGCATGATGAAAACGAACTTCTGTTAGGTACATACTTTTACAATCGGAAAATAACTTTCAAAAGTAGTTTATTGTGCGGGACACATAGTCTTACTATCGAGTTCACAATGGGACTCCCAACTCTGGAGTTTAGCGACTCTTTTCTGGATAGCCCTGATTTCAGAGAACGGCTCAAATATCACGAAATAGAGTTGGACCGGACAAACAAATTCATCAAAGAACTGATCAAAGACGGGAATATGTTGATAACGGCGCTAAAGAGTAAGTATCCTTCTCATCCTCTTCATCATCTTCAAATGTCTAACTTCAAACTGTGTTGTAGCAGATAAAAAAAGTGACTTGAATGTCTAGATTGTGTGTTATCACATTTTGGAACAAAAGCGTTTTTTTGTGTGATAGGTTAAAGATACTGTAATATATTATTATTAAAGTGTAGACTAATGGTTTGTCACATCTCCTCACCATCCAATCGGCGTCGAGTATCGTCTTTATACGACGGGAATCTTTACGCCGCTGAAGTGGAAAATTACACTTTTACTACGCGCCCCTGTCAAGCCCCGATAACAAGTGGACATTACATCTGTTCATGTTACTTTACACTTTCTCCTTCTCCTTTCTAGAATCCGTTTGTTTTATCCATGAATACAATTACATAGGATTTGACCATTTCAAGATTGATTTAAAAAAAAGTAAAGACTGAAAAAGATTGAATTCCCGAGAGAGAGACAGAGAGAGCAATCAGACCCATTACAGGAGATGATGCTTGGGGGCCTCCCAGGCCTCTTTTTTAATTTATTTATTTTATTTTGACCTTTATTAAACTAGGCAAGTCAGTTAAGAACAAATTCTTATTTACAAAGACGGCCTACACCGTCCAAACCCGGATGACACTGGGCCAATTGTCCCAATCGCGACCGGTTGTGATACAGCCTGGAATCGAACCAGGGTGTCTGTAGTGACGCCTCAAACACTGAGATGCAGTGCCTTAGACCGCTGCGCCTCTCGGGAGCCCTCTTCAATCACTCTACAGAAGAAAGGAATAACAATATGCAACATGTGTTAGTAGCTATGAGGACGTGCTAGTACCTATGAGTTAGCAGAGTGTGGGAATATATCTCTCTTAAGTACCTTTTAAAAAAAGAGTTTGGATACATTGGGATAGTTTCTAAACACGATAGTAGTTTTATTACCCCTATTCTGCAAACCAAGCCGATAACCAATACTGACTCAGGTGAGTATGTTCTACTGTAATTCAACATTGTAACCATATTATCCTTATATTCCGTACACCAGTGGAAAAGAGACAGACGGACATACGGACAGACTGCAGTGGAAGGTTACTGTTTCTATTCAGTCTCTTGTTTTATCAGTGTTGTATGACTCCAGGGCCGTTTGGAACAGCAACACGATCAACACTATCCTTTTCCCTCTTTCAGCACATACTGAAGTATATTCCCAGTGAAGACAAAGGAATCTAACCTCTAGTTGTTTGGCCCTCTTTGCTTTAGAAGTAAGCAGAAATATAGTCCGTGTTTAGATGGTGACGTGACTGACTACCATAAGGAGACCTAAATACCCCAATGGTGTTTTAAAGCAGTCACACAACATTGCTGTTTAAGTAGCCTTCTGCAGTCCTTATTTTACTGTCTGTCAGTGGTTTCAATGTGGTGGTGCAGTAAGAATATCTTATATCTGTATATCTCTTTATCGCCTTGACTATTATCTCTATTCATATCTAGCCCCTAATGGAGAACTCTTGCTGTATGTGGAACTATACCTAAACGCTATGTGAAGCTATACACTTCACCATACACATACTACCGTGCACCAAGCACGCAAATGGGAGTGTAACCAATGTGAAATGGCCAGTTAGTTAGCGGTGGTGCGCGCTAATAGCGTTTCAATCGGTGACGTCACTCGCTCTGAGACTTGAAGTAGGGTTTCCCCTTGCGTTGCAAGGGCCGTGGCTCTTGTGGCGCGATGGTTAACGATGCTTCGTGGGGTGTCAGTTGGTGATGTGTGCAGAGGGTCCCTGGTTCGAGCCCGGGTTGGGGCGAAGAGAGGGACGGAACCTACACTGTTACAGGAGCATTCATCAGTTGGAGCGTGAGTCCAAATCAAAGTTTACGAAACGGAGCGGCATTCATCAATGCAAGCTTCGATGGAAAGTATGCACAGAAATATGACCAACCACGTAGAAAACAACGCAAAATGTATTGAAATCAATGGCAGCGATTATTTGGGCTGAAGCGAGAGAAAATGAACTCACGACTTCGGGAATGAAATGTTGCCCAGGCCCTTTTATCTTGATATGTTAATAAATACATACAGTGTTATTTTGGTTTACCTGCCTACATTACCCACTAAAGTGTGCATAGATCCTAGCTCCATAGTAAGTCAATAGGGCTAACTGGATAACTAGCTAGCCAGCAATAATTGGTATCTAGCTAGCTAGGAATAATTCACAGCGAGTCATCTACCTTTCATAACATTAGTTTTAGGTCGTGTTTGCCTGTTAAACTAGTTAACTAGCTATATTATTACTAGATTAATTGTTAATTTGTAGCGTAGCTAGTAACATATTATATTGGCATGTTTTGATAGGGTTGACAGAGTGTTTGAAGGCTGTGTAGTAGACCATATAGTATACAATCAGTAGACACTATTTCCTTGCTTTTAGGGCCCATAATGCAATTCTTCTGAAAATGGGCATATCTTCACAACATTTTCAGATTTGAAGAAAATGGCAGAAAATATGCGGCTGAAGTAAGACCAAAAAATGGATACAAATTAATTGCTTTAATTAATTATGACAAATGTTAAGAAAATGTTGAGCAATGTATAAAGTAATGACTTTTCAAAGTTACACGTTATGTAACTTTAAACATCAGCTATTTGAGCAGCTAACCGATCGCTGCAGCTGTACATAGTCCATCTGTATATAGCCATCCAATCTACCTACCTCATCCCCATACTGTTTTTATTTACTTTTCTGCTCTTTTGCACAACCAGTATCACTACTTGCACATCATCATCTGCTCATTTATCACTTCAGTGTTAATCTGCTAAATTGTAATTGCTTCGCTACTATGGCCTATTTATTGCCTTTCCTCCTCATGCCATTTGCACACACTGTATATAGACATTCTTTTTTTTCTATTGTGTTATTGACTGTACACTTGTTACTTCACTTGTTTATTCCATGTGTAACTAAGTGTTGTTTCTGTCGCACTGCTTTGCTTTATCTTGGTCAGGTCGCAGTTGTAAATGAGAACTTGTTCTCAACTCGCTTACGTCACTGTTTGCACCCCAGTATCTCTACTTGCACATTCATCTTCTGCACATCAATCACTCCAGTGTTTAATTGCTATATTGTATTTACTTCGCCACCATGGCCTATTTTATTGCCTTTACCTCCCTTATCTCACCTCATTTGCACACACTGTATATAGACTTATTTTTCTGCTGTATTATTGACTGTATGTTTGTTTTATTCCATGTGTAACTCTGTGTTGTTGTATGTGTCAAACTGCTTTGCTTTATCTTGGCCAGGTCGCAATTGTAAATGAGAACTTGTTCTCAACTTGCCTACCTGGTTAAATACAGGGTTATATATATAATATATAAATACCTGGTTAAATAAAGGTAAAATATTATTGTTATTTTTTTTTTTAAATGTTGGCTGACAATTTGTTAGCTACGCTCTCCTTACGAACCGCATATCATTACAGCAGTATGTACCGGTATGTTAGTTAGCTACCTAATGTTAGTTGGCTACTAATACATCGAATTTGCCAGTATATTAACTTTACGCTATCTAACTAACTACCCAACGTTTATTGACTTGATTATTCACGTCATTCTTAGGTTAGCTAAGTGGTATAGTCGTTGTGCGTTCTCAATGGACATTGTTAATTCGATGCGTTCGTAAATTCGCTCTGGCTATGTACCCTGATTTCAGAGCACTCTCGTCAGAGTTTGCCAAAGATCAGAATAACTGATGAATTTACGAACGCTCAACACCCGTTGAATATGGCTGGTGTCAGTAAACGTCGACAAAAAAAAAGCATCATTAAATTGTTGCCAGTAGCACAGTTACAGTCACCAACACTCTGGATAACATGACAACAGCCTAACTAGATCTGCTATGGAGAGTAAAATGGTCAGAGTGGGCTGTTCTCTCATTTGTGTCAAGAAGTAGCTAGCAAGCTAGCCAACGTTAGCCAGTTAGCTTGGGTTCTTGACTGCCGTTCTGAGGTCAGTCTACTCCTTGGCCAGAACATCCACTGTGTGCTCTGAACGCTCCGAGAGCGAAACACTCTGAATTTACGAATGGACAATCTGACAACGCTCTGAGTTTACGAACGCCCAGAGCGCACTCAGAACGCACTCTGGCGGTCCAGTTTGAATTTCCGAACATGAAGTCTAGCAAGAGGTTGCATAGCAACAGCATCAACTTCTGGTAGACAGGCTTAGCGTTAGTACGCTCAACTGAAAGGATACCTTTCGTTTACAGTATACTAAAATGAACTAATCAAGATTCTCTGGTCTGATGAAACCAAGATTCAACTTTTTGTCCTGAATGCCAAGCTTCACGTCTGGAGGAAACCTGGCACCATCCCTACGGTGAAGCATGGTGGTGGCAGCATCATGTTGCGGGGATGTTTTTTCAGTGGCAGGGACTGGGAGATTAGTCAGGATCTATGGAAAAATGAACAGAGCAAAGTACAGAGGGATCCTTGATGAAAATCTGCTCCAGAACTGGGGTGAAGGTTCAACTTCCCACAGGACTATGAGCCTAAGCACACAGCCAAGACAAAGCAGGAGTGGCTTCGGGACAAGTCTCTGAATGTCCTTGAGTGGCCCGGACTTGAACCCGATCAAACATCTCTGGAGTGACCTGAAAGTAGCTGTGCAGAGATGCTCCCCATCCAACCTGACAGAGCTTGAGAGGATCTGCAGAGAAGAATGGGAGAAACTCCCCAAATACAGGTGTGCCAAGCTTGTAGCGTCATACCCAAGAAGACTCATAGCTGTAATCGCTGCCAAAGATGCTTCAAGAAAATACTGAGTAAAGGGTCTGAATACTTATGTAAAATGTAATATGTTTTTTGTTTTTAATACATTTGCAAAAATTTCTAAAATCCTGTTTTTGCTTTGTCATTATGGGTTCTTGTGATGTCATTATGGGTTCTTGTGATGTCATTATGGGGTATTGTGATGTCATTATGGGGTATTGTGATGTCATTAGGGGGTATTGTGATGTTATTATGGGGTATTGTGATGTCATTATGGGGTATTGTGATGTCATTAGGGGGTATTGTGATGTTATTATGGGTTATTGTGATGTTATTATGGGTTATTGTGTGTAGGTTGATAAGGGGGAAAAAACGATTTAATACATTTTAGAATAAGGCTGTAACGTAAATCTAAATAAATGTGGAAAAAGTCAAGGGGTCTGAATACTTTCCGAAGGCAACTGTATATGCTCAGGTGTAGGGCTTTATGGGACTTATAGATGGCTGCCTGTCTCTGCAGGGGTTAGGGTTGTTCTGAGCCCTAGGAGTTAGTCAGACTGATATTCAGTCTTTATATTCATTTGAACGGTGAAGCATCTTGATCCAGCATCTTGTTGGATGATTTGTAGATTTTTTTAAATACCTGCACCTGCTCCAAGAACCTTAATATATTAATATAAAAAAACATGCAGTGGATCTTCTGCTTCCTGCCTCTTCCTGCCTCTTCCCTTACCTCTTCCTGCCTCTTCCTGCCTCTTCATGCCTCTTCCCTTACCTCTTCCTGCCTCTTCCTGCCTGTTCCTGCGTCTTCCCTTACCTCTTCCCTTACCTCTTCCCTTACCTCTTCCCTTACCTCTTCCCTTACCTCTTCCCTTACCTCTTCCTGCCTCTTCCCTTACCTCTTCCTGCCTCTTCCTGCCTCTTCCCTTACCTCTTCCTGCCTCTTCCTGCCTCTTCCCTTACCTCTTCCTGCCTCTTCCCTTACCTCTTCCCTTACCTCTTCCCTTACCTCTTCCCTTACCTCTTCCTGCCTCTTCCTGCCTGTTCCTGCGTCTTCCCTTACCTCTTCCCTTACCTCTTCCCTTACCTCTTCCTGCCTCTTCCCTTACCTCTTCCTGCCTCTTCCTGCCTCTTCCTGCCTCTTCCCTTACCTCTTCCCTTACCTCTTCCCTTACCTCTTCCTGCCTCTTCCCTTACCTCTTCCTGCCTCTTCCCTTACCTCTTCCTGCCTCTTCCTGCCTCTTCCCTTACCTCTTCCCTTACCTCTTCCTGCCTCTTCCCTTACCTCTTCCTGCCTCTTCCCTTACCTCTTCCCTTACCTCTTCCCTTACCTCTTCCTGCCTCTTCCCTTACCTCTTCCCTTACCTCTTCCCTTACCTCTTCCCTTACCTCTTCCTGCCTCTTCCCTTACCTCTTCCTGCCTCTTCCTGCCTCTTCCGGCCTCTTCCTGCTCACCAACACCAGCCAGACAGCTCCAACCAACCAGGGAAAGTAAGGGGCCATCCAGCCTTACACAGTGGAACTACGATGTAGAGTAGTAGAATATTTCTAGTGTTTAGAATGAGGATAAATGCATGTTCTGGTTTATAGTGTCTACCGAGCTATTAGATTCAAATAGAAGAGAGATCTGTGTGTCCCTCCACAGTCTGTTTCTCTGTGGGGATCTGAAGTGTATCATGTCATTAACTTGTCTAGTAGACTACTAATGCGACGCCAACGGATTATGGTAGTACACCCAACTTGTGCTTAGAAACTCAACAGTATGCCCTGTAGAGAGTACATTGCTGACATAGTGCTGAACCAATAGCAGTGAACTTCCTCTTACTTCAACTACCATCGTTGTTGTCATCAACAGTCTCTCTTGTTAAGGTAGAGAGAGACATTGTTTCTGTTATTCCAGATGTATCACCATACTTTACCAGGCTAATGGTAGAGCCATTTGACCACAGCACTCCCTCTTAACACACTAAGAGCTATGGACCTGCTGTGTGTGGTCCATCACATTTCACTGCTAACATGGTATTATTATTTTTTACTCTTTTTTATTTTATTTTATT
This sequence comes from Salmo trutta, assembly GCF_901001165.1. Taxonomy (NCBI): domain Eukaryota; kingdom Metazoa; phylum Chordata; class Actinopteri; order Salmoniformes; family Salmonidae; genus Salmo; species Salmo trutta. The sequence goes on along the minus strand of NC_042982.1, from coordinate 47,065,647 downwards.
TCACCTTTATTTAACCAGGTATTTATATATATAACCCTGACCCTTTATTTAACCAGGTAGGCTAGTTGAGAACAAGTCCTTTATTTAACCAGGTAGGCTAGTTGAGAACAAGTCCTTTATTTAACCAGGTAGGCTAGTTGAGAACAAGTTCTCATTTACAACTGCGACCTGGCCAAGATAAAGCAAAGCAGTTCGACAACATACAACAACACAGAGTTACACATGGAGTAAAACAAACATACAGTCAATAATACAGTAGAAAAATAAGTCTATATACAATGTGAGCAAATGAGGTGAGATAAGGGAGGTAAAGGCAATAAATAAGCCATGGTGGCGAAGTAAATACAATATAGCAATTAAAACACTGGAATAGTAGATTTGACAGTAGATGAGTGTGCAAAGTAGAAATACTGGGGTGCAAAGAAGCAAAATAAATAAATAAATAAATACAGAAGGGGAAGAGGTAGCAGTTTGGGCTAAATTATAGATGGGCTATATACAGGTGCAGTGATCTGGGAGCTGCTCTGACAGCTGGTGCTTAAAGCTAGTGAGGGAGATAAGTGTTTCCAGTTTCAGAGATCTTTGTAGTTCGTTCCAGCCATTGGCAGCAGAGAACTGGAAGGAGAGATTCTGCCAATAACCCAATGGTATTATTCTGCCCAGTGGTATTATTCTGCTAATAACCCAGTGGTATTATTCTGCTAATAACCCAGTGGTATTATTCTGCTAATAACCCAGTGGTATTATTCTGCCAATAACCCAGTGGTATTATTCTGCTAATAACCCAGTGGTATTATTCTGCTAATAACCCAGTGGTATTATTCTGCTAATAACCCAGTGGTATTATTCTGCCCAGTGGTATTATTCTGCCCAGTGGTATTATTCTGCTAATAACCCAGTGGTATTATTCTGCCCAGTGGTATTATTCTGCTAATAACCCAGTGGTATTATTCTGCCCAGTGGTATTATTCTGCTAATAACCCAGTGGTATTATTCTGCTAATAACCCAGTGGTATTATTCTGCCCAGTGGTATTATTCTGCTAATAACCCAGTGGTATTATTCTGCTAACAACCCAGTGGTATTATTCTGCTAATAACCCAGTGGTATTATTCTGCTAATAACCCAGTGGTATTATTCTGCTAATAACCCAGTGGTATTATTCTGCTAATAACCCAGTGGTATTATTCTGCCCAGTGGTATTATTCTGCTAATAACCCAGTGGTATTATTCTGCTAATAACCCAGTGGTATTATTCTGCTAATAACCCAGTGGTATTATTCTGCCAATAACCCAGTGGTATTATTCTGCTAATAACCCAGTGGTATTATTCTGCTAATAACCCAGTGGTATTATTCTGCTAATAACCCAGTGGTATTATTCTGCTAATAACCCAGTGGTATTATTCTGCCAATAACCCAGTGGTATTATTCTGCTAATAACCCAGTGGTATTATTCTGCTAATAACCCAGTGGTATTATTCTGCTAATAACCCAGTGGTATTATTCTGCCAATAACCCAGTGGTATTATTCTGCCCAGTGGTATTATTCTGCTAATAACCCAGTGGTATTATTCTGCCAATAACCCAGTGGTATTATTCTGCCCAGTGGTATTATTCTGCTAATAACCCAGTGGTATTATTCTGCTAATAACCCAGTGGTATTATTCTGCCCAGTGGTATTATTCTGCTAATAACCCAGTGGTATTATTCTGCTAATAACCCAGTGGTATTATTCTGCCCAGTGGTATTATTCTGCTAATAACCCAGTGGTATTATTCTGCCAATAACCCAGTGGTATTATTCAGCCCAGTGGTATTATTCTGCTAATAACCCAGTGGTATTATTCTGCTAATAACCCAGTGGTATTATTCTGCTAATAACCCAGTGGTATTATTCTGCTAATAACCCAGTGGTATTATTCTGCTAATAACCCAGTGGTATTATTCTGCTAATAACCCAGTGGTATTATTCTGCTAATAACCCAGTGGTATTATTCTGCTAATAACCCAGTGGTATTATTCTGCTAATAACCCAGTGGTATTATTCTGCTAATAACCCAGTGGTATTATTCTGCTAATAACCCAGTGGTATTATTCTGCCCAGTGGTATTATTCTGCTAATAACCCAGTGGTATTATTCTGCTAATAACCCAGTGGTATTATTCTGCTAATAACCCAGTGGTATTATTCTGCTAATAACCCAGTGGTATTATTCTGCTAATAACCCAGTGGTATTATTCTGCCCAGTGGTATTATTCTGCTAATAACCCAGTGGTATTATTCTGCTAATAACCCAGTGGTATTATTCTGCTAATAACCCAGTGGTATTATTCTGCTAATAACCCAGTGGTATTTTTCTGCTAATAACCCAGTGGTATTATTCTGCCCAGTGGTATTATTCTGCTAATAACCCAGTGGTATTATTCTGCCAATAACCCAGTGGTATTATTCTGCTAATAACCCAGTGGTATTATTCTGCTAATAACCCAGTGGTATTATTCTGTTAATAACCCAGTGGTATTATTCTGCTAATAACCCAGTGGTATTATTCTGCTAATAACCCAGTGGTATTATTCTGCCAATAACTCAGTGTACTCGGCTCCGGTACTCTGCTCCGGTACTCTGCTCCGGTACTCGGCTCCGGCACTCTGCTCCGGTACTCTGCTCCGGTACTCGGCTCCGGTACTCTGCTCCGGTACTCGGCTCCGGCACTCGGCTCCGGCACTCTGCTCCGGCACTCTGCTCCGGCACTCTGCTCCGGTACTCTGCTCCGGCACTCGGCTCCGGTACTCTGCTCCGGTACTCGGCTCCGGCACTCGGCTCCGGCACTCTGCTCCGGCACTCTGCTCCGGTACTCGGCTCCGGCACTCTGCTCCGGCACTCTGCTCCGGTACTCTGCTCCGGTGAGCTCCTGCCCAAGTCAACCACTGCTTCTTCTCCCTTGATCAAATAGCTTCCAGCTGTGTCTGTCCTGATCTCACTGGAGCAGGAAACTCTGAGGGCCCAGAATATTTGACACAATGTTGCAGGTTTACTAGAGCAAGCTTCAGGTCAGACCCCGTTGATACAATGTTGCAGGTTTGCTAGAGCAAGCTTCAGGTCAGACCACGTTGATACAATGTTGCAGGTTTGCTAGAGCAAGCTTCAGGTCAGACCACGTTGATACAATGTTGCAGGTTTGTTGCAGACTGTCCATGCATAGCCAATGTGATTTATATGACATTTATTTTAATCAGGATATTTTCTACCTGCTGGCTGCAGTGTTTTTCTTTGTTGGCTTTATATAGGCTATTTTTACACATTTGGCAATGGCAATAGAAGATACTTAAAAAAAAAATCATTTTCATTATGATTTGGACAGAATTTTGATTAACTACATGACAATGATTGTGAGATATGAAGACTTTCCTATAAATGTAATTAAACTGTTTCAGGAACATTTGCATATGAAAACGATAAACGGGATGCGGATCTACATAGGTAATAGTCTGCCATTTGGGAACCATTATAAAACTAAACTAAACTAGGTGTTGGAAGTAGCAGGGTGTGTGCTGATTGACACGTCTCAACCTGCTTCAGACTCAGTTAGCTAACAGGAAGGAATCAGGACAGAAACACGGAGCCAGTCGCGCTACCTGTGGTCATTGTGAAGTACTCGCCTGAAGAAATGGTTGAGCTATAAAGTGTGCTTGTCTGTCTCGCTTTGTGCGGGTGCATTGTTAAATGCAAAAACATGCTTGGGCTACAGTAGACTTACATCTGTATTTACAGTTGAGCTACAATGTGTAGGCCTGTCATATGCTCTCTTCAGGGTTACAGCTCTGTCTGAGGTAACTGTTTGTCTGTTTAAGGAATAGCCTTTTTTTGTTTTGTTGTTCAGGGTGGTGAGTTTCTAGCTGATGGAATGTATTGGAATGTGGTCGCCCTGGAGACAGACACACTCTCTACCCAGGGGGCTGTTGGTCACGTGGTCGCCCTGGAGACAGACACACTCTCTACCCAGGGGGCTGTTGGTCACGTGGTCGCCCTGGAGACAGACACACTCTGTACCCAGGGGGCTGTTGGTCACGTGGTCGCCCTGGAGACAGACACACTCTCTACCCAGGGGGCTGTTGGTCACGTGGTCGCCCTGGAGACAGACACACTCTGTACCCAGGGGGCTGTTGGTCACGTGGTCGCCCTGGAGACAGACACACTCTCTACCCAGGGGGCTGTTGGTCACGTGGTCGCCCTGGAGACAGACACACTCTGTACCCAGGGGGCTGTTGGTCACGTGGTCGCCCTGGAGACAGACACACTCTGTACCCAGGGGGCTGTTGGTCACGTGGTCGCCCTGGAGACAGACACACTCTGTACCCAGGGGGCTGTTGGTCACGTGGTCGCCCTGGAGACAGACACACTCTGTACCCAGGGGGCTGCTGGTCACGTGGTCGCCCTGGAGACAGACACACTCTGTGCCCAGGGGGCTGCTGGTCATGTGGTCGCCCTGGAGACAGACACACTCTCTACCCAGGGGGCTGTTGGTCACGTGGTCGTCCTGGAGACAGACACACTCTGTACCCAGGGGGCTGTTGGTCACGTGGTCGCCCTGGAGACAGACACACTCTGTACCCAGGGCGCTGTTGGTCACGTGGTCGCCCTGGAGACAGGCACACTCTGTACCCAGGGGGCTGTTGGTCACGTGGTCGCCCTGGAGACAGACACACTCTGTACCCAGGGGGCTGCTGGTCACGTGGTCGCCCTGGAGACAGACACACTCTGTACCCAGGGGGCTGCTGGTCATGTGGTCGCCCTGGAGACAGACACACTCTGTACCCAGGGGGCTGCTGGTCATGTGGCCGCCCTGTCTTCACAGCACAGCATGATGCTAGTATTATCTGGTGCTGGTCTTCACAGCACAGCATAATGCTAGTATTATCTGGTGATGGTCTTCACAGCATGATGCTAGTATTATCTGGTGATGGTCTTCACAGCACAGCATGATGCTAGTATTATCTGGTGATGGTCTTCACAGCATGATGCTAGTATTATCTGGTGATGGTCTTCACAGCATGTTGCTAGTATTATCTGGTGATGGTCTTCACAGCATGATGCTAGTATTATCTGGTGCTGGCCTTCACAGCATGATGCTAGTATTATTTGGTGCTGGCCTTCACAGCACAGCATGATGCTAGTATTATCTGGTGCTGGTCTTCACAGCATGATGCTAGTATTATTTGGTGCTGGCCTTCACAGCATGATGCTAGTATTATCTGGTGCTGGCCTTCACAGCACAGCATAATGCTAGTATTATCTGGTGCTGGTCTTCACAGCATGATGCTAGGGGGCTGCTGGTCATGTGGTCGCCCTGGAGACAGACACACTCTGTACCCAGGGGGCTGTTGGTCATGTGGTCGCCCTGTCTTCACAGCACAGCATGATGCTAGTATTATCTGGTGCTGGTCTTCACAGCATGATGCTAGTATTATTTGGTGCTGGCCTTCACAGCATGATGCTAGTATTATCTGGTGCTGGCCTTCACAGCACAGCATGATGCTAGTATTATCTGGTGATGGTCTTCACAGCATGATGCTACTATTATCTGGTGCTGGCCTTCACAGCACAGCATGATGCTAGTATTATCTGGTGCTGGTCTTCACAGCATGATGCTAGTATTATCTGGTGCTGGTCTCCACAGCACAGCATAATGCTAGTATTATCTGGTGCTGGTCTTCACAGCATGATGCTAGTATTATCTGGTGATGGTCTTCACAGCATGATGCTAGTATTATCTGGTGCTGGTCTTCACAGCATGATGCTAGTATTATCTGGTGCTGGTCTTCACAGCATGATGCTAGTATTATCTGGTGCTGGTCTTCACAGCATGATGCTCGTATTATCTGGTGCTGGTCTTCACAGCATGATGCTCGTATTATCTGGTGCTGGCCTTCACAGCACAGCATGATGCTAGTATTATTTGGTGCTGGTCTTCACAGCATGATGCTCGTATTATCTGGTGCTGGCCTTCACAGCATGATGCTAGTATTATCTGGTGCTGGTCTTCACAGCATGATGCTCGTATTATCTGGTGCTGGTCTTCACAGCATGATGCTAGTATTATCTGGTGCTGGTCTTCACAGCACAGCATGATGCTAGTATTCTCTAATTTCTACTGTAACACTTCACGGTCAGCGCCACACTATTACAGCTTGTTTCACATGCTTCATATTCACACCTCACTCAAGTCAAGTTGAATGATGAGGTCCGTGCTGCTAGTATAAGAGGCATGCGGTGGACAGTAGAGGGAGGCTCCAAGATGACAGTTTGAGCGCACACTTCCTTCCGAGCTCTGCCAACTTTTGAAAGACAATGAAAAGTGTATTATTTTGAATGACCAAATTAATTCTTAGCTTGATAAAAACACCAGGTTATTGATGATTTAAGATTATATTTCTCAGAATGTGACAGCGCGCTGACAGAATGAGAAATCTTATTGCTACGTCCTCTAGCTAGCAATGCTCGTCTAATGTCGTTTGATTGACAACTGCCACAACTATTCTGGTCTGACAGACTCTCTTACACTTGCCGTGTCAGATGAGGATTTTCCTTCTTTTTCCTATAACCCCAAGCAAACCTCCAGCTTCCAAGAAAGGCATGTTTGAACTGGGCCCAGATTCCACTGCCGATAATGATGTTATCGCCACTCTTTCCAGTCTCATCAATACACGGTCTGATGTCATAGAGAAAATGGTCGGCGACAACGCAATAAAAATCGAGGGCTAAAAAAAAACTGTTGACTTTGCATGCATGGAAATCAAGGATGTTAAGAAGAAGGTCGCCCACATCGAAAAGCGTGTCGTTAAAGAGGAGGGGAAAGATGGACTTGTGCCACAGAAGAATCTCAGATCTTGAAAGTTATGGAATCTGAGACTGTATTGAGTTCCCGAAGCAGATGGGAAGAATGCGCGGCAGGAGACCATCAAAGTCTGCCAAGCTATCCTACCTGAGGAGAAGGCTAAGCTAGCAGACACTGTACACCGCCTCGGCACGAGAAGGCAGTGTGACTCACTGTGCATCGCCTCGGCACGAGAAGGCAGTGTGACTCACTGTACACCGCCTCGGCACGAGAAGGCAGTGTGACTCACTGTACACCGCCTCGGCACGAGAAGGCAGTGTGACTCACTGTACACCGCCTCGGCACGAGAAGGCAGGGTGACTCACTGTACATCGCCTCGGCACGAGAAGGCAGGGTGACTCACTGTACACCGCCTCGGCACGAGAAGGCAGTGTGACTCACTGTACACCGCCTCGGCACGAGAAGGCAGTGTGACTCACTGTACACCGCCTCGGCACGAGAAGGCAGTGTGACTCACTGTACACCGCCTCGGCACGAGAAGGCAGTGTGACTCACTGTACATCGCCTCGGCACGAGAAGGCAGGGTGACTCACTGTACATCGCCTCGGCACGAGAAGGCAGTGTGACTCACTGTACACCGCCTCGGCACGAGAAGGCAGGGTGACTCCAAGCCCAGAGGTATCGTTCCTCAGTTCGCATCACGGATCTACAGGGATCAAAAATCAAATCAAATCAAATTTTGATTTGATTTGATTTGATTTTTGATTTGATGATCTACAGGGATGCCACTTGGAAAGCAGCCAAGAACTCTACCTTCCTACGTGACAACAACTCTGGTTTGCTGAAGACCACTTGAAAGCAGACAGAGAAAAGGAGAGAGAAATTGTGGCCAGCCGTGGAAAAAGCACGAAAAGAAGGTAAAGCGGCTTACTTCATTGGAGGGCGTGCTTTCATCGACGGACCTGAAATCAACCTTTCTCCTTGAGAACTGTTATAAGCTGTGCCTGGTGGTCAACATAGGTTACCTAGATAGCTACCTCTGATGTGAGCAGATCTCACTCACGGCTCTACATAGGTTACCTAGATAGCTACCTCTGATGTGAGCAGATCCCACTCCCAGCTCTACATAGGTTACCTAGATAGCTACCTCTGATGGGAGCAGATCCCACTCCCAGCTCTACATAGGTTACCTAGATAGCTACCTCTGATGTGAGCAGATCCCACTCACGGCTCTACATAGGTTACCTAGATAGCTACCTCTGATGTGAGCAGATCCCACTCACGGCTCTACATAGGTTACCTAGATAGCTACCTCTGATGTGAGCAGATCCCACTCACGGCTCTACATAGGTTACCTAGATAGCTACCTCTGATGGGAGCAGATCCCACTCCCAGCTCTACATAGGTTACCTAGATAGCTACCTCTGATGGGAGCAGATCCCACTCCCAGCTCTACATAGGTTACCTAGATAGCTACCTCTGATGGGAGCAGATCCCACTCACGGCTCTACATAGGTTACCTAGATAGCTACCTCTGATGGGAGCAGATCCCACTCACGGCTCTACATAGGTTACCTAGATAGCTACCTCTGATGTGAGCAGATCCCACTCACGGCTCTACATAGGTTACCTAGATAGCTACCTCTGATGGGAGCAGATCCCACTCACGGCTCTACATAGGTTACCTAGATAGCTACCTCTGATGGGAGCAGATCCCACTCCCAGCTCTACATAGGTTACCTAGATAGCTACCTCTGATGTGAGCAGATCTCACTCACGGCTCTACATAGGTTACCTAGATAGCTACCTCTGATGTGAGCAGATCCCACTCACGGCTCTACATAGGTTACCTAGATAGCTACCTCTGATGGGAGCAGATCCCACTCACGGCTCTACATAGGTTACCTAGATAGCTACCTCTGATGGGAGCAGATCCCACTCACGGCTCTACATAGGTTACCTAGATAGCTACCTCTGATGTGAGCAGATCCCACTCACGGCTCTACATAGGTTACCTAGATAGCTACCTCTGATGGGAGCAGATCCCACTCACGGCTCTACATAGGTTACCTAGATAGCTACCTCTGATGTGAGCAGATCCCACTCACGGCTCTACATAGGTTACCTAGATAGCTACCTCTGATGGGAGCAGATCCCACTCACGGCTCTACATAGGTTACCTAGATAGCTACCTCTGATGTGAGCAGATCCCACTCCCAGCTCTACATAGGTTACCTAGATAGCTACCTCTGATGTGAGCAGATCCCACTCCCAGCTCTACATAGGTTACCTAGATAGCTACCTCTGATGTGAGCAGATCCCACTCACGGCTCTACATAGGTTACCTAGATAGCTACCTCTGATGGGAGCAGATCCCACTCACGGCTCTACATAGGTTACCTAGATAGCTACCTCTGATGTGAGCAGATCCCACTCACGGCTCTACATAGGTTACCTAGATAGCTACCTCTGATGTGAGCAGATCCCACTCACGGCTCTACATAGGTTACCTAGATAGCTACCTCTGATGGGAGCAGATCCCACTCACGGCTCTACATAGGTTACCTAGATAGCTACCTCTGATGTGAGCAGATCCCACTCACGGCTCTAAGGTGATTTAACCTTCGTTCTAACTGCTCAGGACTACTGGAGTAATGGATGTTCACTATTGTATTTGTTCTCTCACTTCTTATATGTTTACCTGCAGTAATAGGCAGTGAGCAAGCTCTTTGTTGTTTCTTGTTCTGGCAGTTAGCTTTGTTATGCTAAATTATTCTCACTCAATCATTTATATCTATATTGTGTGCAGCGCTGGTTTCTTTTCAGATTTACTCGATTTGCGATTGTTGTTTAGCTCGTAGTACTTTCTGTTCTATATTCCACGTTGTCGTTGCCTATAGTTTCACTCAATGTTAGGGGGTTAAGAAGTAATGTAAAACGAAAAGCATTATTTTTAATTGCCAAACAGATTTGTCTTTTTTTTCTCCAAGAGTCTCATTCAGTTTCTATCGACGTCAACTTCTGGAGATCTCAGTGGGGTAAAGGATGTATGTCTCTCTCATGGTTCTGAACGCTCTGCTGGAGTTACCACTCTAAAGAATAACTTCAATGGAAGTATTTTGCACTCCGACTGTGACCCTTCTGGTCACTTTCCTTGTCTTGTCATCAACTGTAACAACCACATCATTATTATTCCCAAAATGTATGGGTTCAATTCCAAACTTGAAAATGATCACTTACTTGAATCTTTAGAAAAGCATATTCTCCATTGGCTAACCAAGTTCCCGAATGCTTTACTTATAGTAGGTCGGGGATTTTAATATTTTTTTGAATAATTTAATTGATAGATGGCCTCTGGGACCGTCCACTACTATGAATACAAGTTTGAGGCAGTTTATGGAAAGGTTTGATATTATAGATATTTGGAGAGTAAAGTTTCCTAATGACAAGTCTTTCACATGGAGTAATAAGGCACAATCCAGACAATCATTCATAGATTTTTGGCTGGTGTCTAAATGTTTTGAAAAACAGGGTATTTCTGTTAACATCCTGGCCACTCCCCTTACTTATCATAGAGCTGTTTATATTGACATTACACTGTTTATCTCTGATAATGGCCCTTACTGATCATAGAGCTGTTTATACTGATATTACACTGTTTATCTCTGATAATGGCCCTTACTGACCATAGAGCTGTTTATATTGACATTAGCCTGTTTATCTCTGATAATGGCCCTTACTGATCATAGAGCTGTTTATATTGACATTACACTGTTTATCTCTGATAATGGCCCTTACTGATCATAGAGCTGTTTATATTGACATTACCCTGTTTATCTCTGATAATGGCCCTTACTGATCATAGAGCTGTTTATATTGACATTACACTGTTTATCTCTGATAATGGCCCTTACTGATCATAGAGCTGTTTATACTGATATTACACTGTTTATCTCTGATAATGGCCCTTACTGACCATAGAGCTGTTTATATTGACATTACCCTGTTTATCTCTGATAATGGCCCTTACTGATCATAGAGCTGTTTATATTGACATTACACTGTTTATCTCTGATAATGGCCCTTACTGATCATAGAGCTTTTTATACTGACATTACACTGTTTATCTCTGATAATGGCCCTTACTGACCATAGAGCTGTTTATATTGACATTACCCTGTTTATCTCTGATAATGGCCCTTACTGACCATAGAGCTGTTTATACTGACATTACACTGTTAATCTCTGATAATGGCCCTTACTGATCATAGAGCTGTTTATACTGACATTACACTGTTTATCTCTGATAATGGCCCTTACTGATCATAGAGCTGTTTATATTGACATTACACTGTTTATCTCTGATAATGGCCCTTACTGACCATAGAGCTGTTTATACTGACATTACACTGTTTATCTCTGATAATGGCCCTTACTGACCATAGAGCTGTTTATATTGACATTACCCTGTTTATCTCTGATAATGGCCCTTACTGATCATAGAGCTGTTTATATTGACATTACACTGTTTATCTCTGATAATGGCCCTTACTGATCATAGAGCTGTTTATACTGACATTACACTGTTTATCTCTGATAATGGCCCTTACTGACCATAGAGCTGTTTATACTGACATTACACTGTTAATCTCTGATAATGGCCCTTACTGATCATAGAGCTGTTTATATTGACATTACACTGTTTATCTCTGATAATGGCCCTTACTGATCATAGAGCTGTTTATATTGACATTACACTGTTTATCTCTGATAATGGCCCTTACTGATCATAGAGCTGTTTATACTGACATTACACTGTTTATCTCTGATAATGGCCCTTACTGATCATAGAGCTGTTTATACTGACATTACACTGTTTATCTCTGATAATGGCCCTTACTGACCATAGAGCTGTTTATACTGACATTACACTGTTTATCTCTGATAATGGCCTTGGCAGAGCATCCTACTTGAAGCTTAATAGCTCTATATTAAAACATGAGTTGGTCAAGATGGAGATAAACAATTTAATTACACACATTTGGAACAACGCTATAAATGACAATTCATACAGTAATAACTGGGAGCTTTTTAAATATGAGTTTGGAAAATATTTAAGAAAATATTGGAGTTTTCTTGCCAAGACGCGGAGAGCTGAAGAAGAAAGTGTAATTACAAAGATCACCTCTCTTGTTCAAAAGACTGTTGAAAGTCTCAGAGGAGGACAAGTCTGTTCTGTTTGAGCTACAACACAAGTTGGATGATATGTATAAACTGAAAGCAGAGGGAGTCTGTATGAACTGAAATCAGAGGGAGCCTGTATAAACTGAAAGCAGAGGGAGTCTGTATGAACTGAAAGCAGAGGGAGCCTGTATAAACTGAAATCAGAGGGAGCCTGTATAAACTGAAAGCAGAGGGAGCCTGTATGAACTGAAAGCAGAGGGAGCCTGTATAAACTGAAAGCAGAGGGAGCCTGTATAAACTGAAAGCAGAGGGAGCCTGTATAAACTGAAAGCAGAGGGAGCCTGTATAAACTGAAATCAGAGGGAGCCTGTATAAACTGAAAGCAGAGGGAGCCTGTATAAACTGAAAGCAGGGGGAGCCTGTATAAACTGAAAGCAGAGGGAGCCTGTATGAACTGAAAGCAGAGGGAGCCTGTATAAACTGAAAGCAGAGGGAGCCTGTATGAACTGAAAGCAGAGGGAGCCTTTGTCAGATCTAGGAAGAAGTGGCTAGAGGAGGGTGAAAAAAATGAATGTTATTTTTTGAGGTTAGAAAAATACCACTCTAAAATTAATACAATTCAACAATTAAATATTAATGGTCTCATCACAGATGATCCCAAATGAATCTCTAACTTTAGTTGCAACTTCTACAGGAATTGATATATAGTTCTAAGTATTGTGAGCTTTCCTCAACTCTTTTTTTGACTCTCTGGTGGGGGTGAAATCAATTGGGGAGGCTGAGAGGGAACAGTGTGATGACCCTATTATAGTTGAAGAGATCATGTATTCTATTGAACACCTTCAAAATAATACGTCTCCTGGGACTGATGCTGATCTGATCTGCTGAGTTTCACCAAACATTTTCTCAACAGTTGAACCCTATTTATGTTGGAGGTCTTTTCTGAAAGCATTGATAATAATGCTCTCCCTCCCAGTTTGACTCAAGGTCTGATTAATACCTGACCCAAGGTCTGATTAATACCTGACCCCAAGAAAGACTTGCTTCTACTCGATAATTGGCATCCAATCTGTCTGCTCAATAATGACTACAAAATATTAGCCTCTATTTTTGCAAAAAGAATGAAGGCAGTATTGGACTCAATTATAGAAGAGACCCAATCTGGCTTCATGAGGAATAGACAAATATCTAATAATATCTGACTGGTGTTAGACCTTATTGACTATTCTGATTTAATCTTCCAAGATCGTTTTATTGTCTTAGACTTTTATGAAGCCTTTGATACAGAGTAACATGAGTTTCTATTTCTCTCCCTTGAGAAATTTGGTTTTGAGGAATTATTTTGTAGTACTATTAAAACTCTTTATATGAATGGGAACAGTTCCATTAAATTAAAGCATGGCACTTCTCCTAGATTTGATTTGAAAAGAGGAATTAGGCAAGGTTGTCCAATTTCGCCTTACCTCTTCCTGCTCGCAACTCAACTTCTTACAAGTGTTGTTAAATCCAGCAATATAAAACGGATCTCTATTGCTGTCAGAGATAATAAAATGGATCTCAATTGCTGTCAGAGATATTAAAGGTGACCTCTATTGCTGACAGAGATATTAAAGGGGATCTCTCTATTGCTGACGGAGATAATAAAAGGGGATCTCTATTGCTGACAGAGATATTAAAGGTGATCTCTATTGCTGACAGAGATATTAAAGGGGATCTCTATTGCTGACAGAGATATTAAAGGGGATCTCTATTGCTGTCAGAGATATTAAAGGGGATCTCTATTGCTGTCAGAGATATTAAAGGGGATCTCTATTGCTGTCAGAGATATTAAAGGGGATCTCTATTGCTATCAGAGATATTAAAGGGGATCTCTATTGCAGACAGAGATATTAAAATGGGATCTCTATTGCTGACAGAGATAATAAAGGGGATCTCTATTGCTGTCAGAGATATTAAAGGGGATCTCTATTGCTGTCAGAGATATTAAAGGGGATCTCTATTGCTGTCAGAAATATTAAAGGGGATCTCTATTGCAGACAGAGATATTAAAGGGGATCTCTATTGCTGACAGAGATATTAAAGGGGATCTCTATTGCTGTCAGAGATATTAAAATAGCCTCCAATACCCTACTCAACAAGCTGGATGCAGTCTATCACAGTGCCATCCGTTTTGTCACCAAAGCCCCATATACTACCCACCACTGCGACCTGTACGCTCTCGTTGGCTGGCCTTCGCTTCATAATCGTCGCCAAACACATTGGCTCCAGGTCATCTACAAGACCCTGCTAGGTAAAGTCCCCCCTTATCTCCGCTCACTGGTCACCATAGCAGCACCCACCTGTAGCACGCGTTCCAGCAGGTATATCTCTCTGGTCACCCCTAAAGCCAACTCCTCCTTTGGTCATCTCTCCTTCCAGTTTACATTTACATTTACATTTTAATCATTTAGCAGACGCTCTTATCCAGAGCGACTTACAGTAGTGAATGCATACATTTCATTTCATGCATTTTTTTGTTGTTGTACTGGCCCCCCGTGGGAATCGAACCCACAACCCTGGCGTTGCACACACCATGCTGGCGTTGCAAACACCATGCTCTACCAACTGAGCCACAGGGAAGGCTACTGCCAATGACTGGAACGAACTACAAAAATCTCTGAAACTGGAAACACTTATCTCCCTCACTAGCTTTAAGCACCAGCTGTCAGAGCAGCTCACAGATCACTGCACCTGTACATAGCCCATCTATAATTTAGCCCAAACTGCTACCTCTTCCCCTACTGTATTTATTTATTTTATTTATTTTGCTCCTTTGCACCATATTATTTATATTTTAACTTTGAACTTTCCTCAAACTACAAATCTACCATTCCAGTGTTTTTCTTGCTATGCTTTATTTACTTTGCCACCATGGCATTTTTTTTGCCTTTACCTCCCTTATCTCACATCATTTGCTCACATTGTATATAGTCTTATTTTTTTCTACTGCATCATTGATTGTATGTTGTTTTACTCCATGTGTAACTCTGTGTTGTTGTATGTTGTCGAACTGCTTTGCTTTATCTTGGCCAGGTCACAGTTGTAAATGAGAACTTGTTCTCAACTTGCCTACCTGGTTAAATAAAGGTGAAATAAAAAAAATTAAAAATAAATAAATAAATTAAAGGGGATCTATATTGCTGTCAGAGATATTATCATCAGTCAGCTAGCAGATGACACCACTCTCTTTATGAAAGATGCTGACTAGAACAGTCAATATTGTAAATATTTTTCCAAAGCATCTGGTCTTTGCCTAAACCTTAATAAGTGTAAATTGTTTGCTGTTAAAGACTGTGAGATACCCTCTGTATGCAATATTCCAGTCAAGGAAAAAGTAACATACCTTGGGATTATCATATCTAAGGATCAACAGGAAAGATTATCATTACATTTTATACCTATTATTGAAAAAAAAAAAAGAAGTTGAACCATTGGTGGCAGAGGGATTTATCCTTGAAAGGTCGAGTACTGCTTTCTAAAGCTGAAGGTATCTCCAGACTTACTATGCAGCCCAGTCCCTACATGCAACCCAGGCCCTATATCTTGACAACAAAATAGGTAAAGCGGTTAACCAGGTGCTTTTCAACTTAATCTGGAAAAATCGTACACATTATATTAGGAAATCTGTCGTTATGAACTCATATGAATATGGTGGGGTGGCAGAGTAGCCTAGTGGTTAGATTGTTGGACTAGTAACCGAAAGGTTGCAAGATCAAATCCCCGAGCTGACAAGGTCCTTCTGCCCCTGAACAAGGCAGTTAACCCACTGTTCCTAGGCCTTCATTGAAAATAAGAATTTGTTTTTAATTGACTTGCCAAGTTAAATAAAGGTAAAATAAATAAATGGTGTTCTACATTTTTTTGATTTTCCTACTTTGAATAATACTTAAGATAAATTGGGCTAAACATTTCTTAAAGAATCGAACTTCAATTTGGGATTTCATCCCTCATTATTTCTTCTCCTGTTTTGGTGACTTCAATTTTATGTTACTTTGTAACTATAGTAACTATAACATTGATCAGATTCCTACTAAATTATCTGCGTTTCAAAACAGGAGAAGATATAATGAGGAATGAAATCCCAAATTGAAGTTCGATTCCTTAAGAAATGTTTAGCCCCAATTTATCTTAAGTATTAAGATAAATTTACCCCATAATGACAAGGAGGAAACAGGTTTACCCCATAATGACAAGGAGGAAACAGGTTTACCCCATAATGACAAGGAGGAAACAGGTTTACCCCATAATGACAAGGAGGAAACAGGTTTACCCCATAATGACAAGGAGGAAACAGGTTTACCCCATCATGACAAGGTTAAACCAAGATGAAACCAAGATTGAACTCTCAACCTGAATGCCAAGCGTCACGTCTGGAGGAAACCTGGCACCGTCCCTTATGTGGATCATGGTGGTGACAGTATCATGCTGTGGGGTTGTTTTTCAGCGGCAGGGATTGGGAGACTAGTCAGGATCGAGGGAAAGATGAACGGAGAAAAGTACAGAGAGATCCTTGATGAAAACCTGCTCTAGAGCGCTCAGGACCTCTACCCTAAGCACACCTCCAAGACAACGCAGGAGTGGCTTGTGGATAAGTCTCTGAATGTCCTTGAATGACCCAACCAGAGACCTGACTTGAACCCAATCGAACATCTCTTGAGAGACCTGAAAATAGCTGTGCTGCAATGCTCTCCATCCAACCTGACAACACTTGAGAAGATCTGCAGAGAAGAATGGGAGAAACTTGTAGCTTTGTCATTTTGGGGTATTGTGATGTCATTTTGGGGTATTGTGATGTCATTTTAGGGTATTGTGATGTCATTATGGGGTATTATGATGTCATTATGGGTTATTGTATGTAGATTGATGAGGGGGGGGAAAAGTAAGCAATTTTAGAATAAGGCTGTAATGTAACGAAATGTGTAAAAAGTTCCGAATGCATTGTATGTATGTATATATATATGCATTTCACACACAATCATAATTTTGTATTCTCTTTATATTTGAAATCCAGCAGTCTGTTGAAACGTCCAATGAATCCACAAATGTAGTCAAACATTGTCTGAGACAAAATCCTTTAGTATTATAAAAGATCAACATAATTGGTTATGATACATAAATACCTTTAAATGATCAGCCAGTGTAAACAAATGTTTCTGAAATGAATGGAAGCCACAGTCATGGAATGTCATTTATTTTCTTTAATTACGTAATTGGCACAGATTGGATAGCAGAACAAGCATATCCTGCTGGAAGTGGAATATGAGCTGTCTATTTGATTTGGCATATACTGTAAAATTATATTGTCATTGTATCTAAAGCTAACTAGGAATACTTTCAGCAAAGCCTTCAAAAAATGTAATTGTGATTGCTATTAAGCTCAGAAACATATCAATTATACAACAGCAATTTGTTCAACAATACAACACTTTCCCACAATAGTTCCCCATCATGTTCTCAGGAACATCAGAAGTTCAGCAATTTCAGTTTCCACATGTTCTCTTTAATGTGTGCAGCTATCCCACATACAGAGTCTTTTCAAGTGCAGAAATACTTTGAACTGAAGACGTGAATGTCAAAGAAAGAGAGAGAGAAAGAGAAAGAAAGAGAGATAGAGAGAGGGGGAGAGAACGAGAGAGAGTAGGACAGAGTGAGAGAGTGAGTGGGAGAGAGAGACAGAGAAGGGATTGAGAGAGGGAGAAGGAGAGAGAGAGGAGAGAGAGAAGAAGAGAGAGAGAGAGAGGGGGAGGAGAGAGAACAATAGATGTGTCATATTTGTCAGTAGTTAATGTGTGTTTAGCTTGGCGGCTTGACCTTGATGTGGGATTTACACATAAAATAATGTTCAGAAGTGACAATTGTTCTACTCTTAGTAAGAAAATACAATCTCCTTTAATAATACATACAAATAGTTTACTTCCAACTCAATAGACATTCCACACACACACCACACACACACACTACACACACAACACTCACACACACTACACACACTGCACACACACACACCACACACACACACACACACACACACACACACACACACACACACACACACACACTACACACACACACACACACACCACACACACACACACCACACACACACACACACACACACACACACACACACACACACACACTACACACACACACACACACACACCACACACTGAGTAGCGTCTCTGATTGAAGAGGGTTAAATACCTGTTCTCTTTAATATCTGAGACCAACGCTCACCTTCCGCTGACTAGGATAAAGATAATTGAGAGAGGTCAGGTATTATATAATTACTACCGATGATTATCATGCTCTCAGCGCTGAAACCTCCATGTTGCTTTGGATTATATCTGTATGGCTCATTGGACACAGACTAGCCTGTACAGACTAACATACTGTATATAACAGCAAGAAAGACCGTTTCTTAAAGACTAGCCTTGTTGTGTCCATTTAGCCCCATGCTGCTGCCACAGACCAGTAATATACACAATCTGACCATGTATTATGTTTCATACCCAAAACATTTCAGGATATGAAGGCTTTCTAGCTGGTTTTAGAAACATGTTATATTATATACATGGTATAATGGTATATTATATACATGGTATAATGGTATACTATATACATGGTATAATGGTATACTATATACATGGTATAATGGTATACTATGTATGTTATACTATATACATGGTATAATGGTATACCATATAGATGGTATAATGGTATACTATATACATGGTATAATGGTATACATGGTATAATGGTATACTATATAGATGGTATAATGGTATACTATATACATGGTATAATGGTATACCATGTATGTTATACTATATACATGTTATAATGGTATACTGTATACATGGTATTATGGTATACTATGTATGTTAAACTATATACATGTTATAATGGTATACTGTATACATGGTATTATGGTATACTATATACATGGTATAATGGTATACTATGTATGTTATACTATATACATGTTATAATGGTATACTGTATACATGGCATTAGGGTATACTATATACATGGTATAATGGTATACTGTATACATGGTATTATGGTATACATGGTATAATATATACGTCGCCCTGCTTGCTTAGCCGTAGCATTGCCACCCACTATAGCTCACACCGAGACTAGAACCCGGGACCTTTGTCTCCCAAGCGCGTGACCACCCTCCTGAAACGTTCTTACACAGTTGCGCTACCGGAAAGCTAGCAATTGGGCGATGATAGAGTAGACATTTTAGCTAACAAGAGATTACACATCCCCATCTATTACCTCTGTCCAACAGTAACAATCACTACCATAGAACTGTCAGTATATCTCTATGACACAGACCCTCTCTGCCTCCAGATCTGTGTATATCTCTATGACACAGACCCTCTCTGCCTCCAGATCTGTTTATATCTCTATGACACAGACCCTCTCTGCCTCCTCCAGATCTGTGTATATCTCTATAACACAGACCCTCTCTGCCTCCAGATCTGTTTATATCTCTATGACACAGACCCTCTCTGCCTCCAGATCTGTGTATATCTCTATGACACAGACCCTCTCTGCCTCCTCCAGATCTGTGTATATCTCTATAACACAGACCCTCTCTGCCTCCAGATCTGTGTATATCTCTATGACACAGACCCTCTCTTCCTCCAGATCTGTGTATATCTCTATAACACAGACCCTCTCTGCCTCCAGATCTGTGTATATCTCTATAACACAGACCCTCTCTGCCTCCAGATCTGTGTATATCTCTATGACACAGACCCTCTCTTCCTCCTCCCGATCTGTGTATATCTCTATGACTGACACAGACCCTCTCTTCCTCCTCCAGATCTGTGTATATCTCTATGACACAGACCCTCTCTGCCTCCAGATCTGTTTATATCTCTATGACACAGACCCTCTCTGCCTCCTCCAGATCTGTGTATATCTCTATAACACAGACCCTCTCTGCCTCCAGATCTGTGTATATCTCTATAACACAGACCCTCTCTGCCTCCAGATCTGTGTATATCTCTATAACACAGACCCTCTCTTCCTCCAGATCTGTGTATATCTCTATAACACAGACCCTCTCTTCCTCCAGATCTGTGTATATCTCTATAACACAGACCCTCTCTGCCTCCAGATCTGTGTATATCTCTATAACACAGACCCTCTCTGCCTCCTCCAGATCTGTGTATATCTCTATAACACAGACCCTCTCTGCCTCCTCCAGATCTGTGTATATCTCTATAACACAGACCCTCTCTGCCTCCAGATCTGTGTATATCTCTATAACACAGACCCTCTCTGCCTCCAGATCTGTGTATATCTCTATAACACAGACCCTCTCTGCCTCCTCCAGATCTGTGTATATCTCTATAACACAGACCCTCTCCTCCTCCAGATCTGTGTATATCTCTATAACACAGACCCTCTCTGCCTCCAGATCTGTGTATATCTCTATGACACAGACCCTCTCTTCCTCCAGATCTGTGTATATCTCTATAACACAGACCCTCTCTTCCTCCAGATCTGTGTATATCTCTATAACACAGACCCTCTCTTCCTCCAGATCTGTGTATATCTCTATGACACAGACCCTCTCTTCCTCCAGATCTGTCCACTGCTGTCCAGAAGTTCTCTCAGTCCCTCCAGGAGTTCCAGTTTGAGTGTATAGGAGACGCAGAGACGGACGACGAGGTCAATATCGGTAAGTCTTCCAACCAGACCGGAACGAGGAGGGTTTCTCTCTCTCCCTCTCTCCAACTTTTCGTTTTGAGCTACAGTCTGTTAGTTTTTACATTGTGTTTTTTAATTTGGCCCGGTTGGTTTAACATTGTCAAACATTAAACTAATTAAAATTCCTGCAAGTCATTTGTTTTTTTGAGAAAAATGCTCACTTTAATTTATTAT
This sequence comes from Salmo trutta, assembly GCF_901001165.1. Lineage (NCBI taxonomy): Eukaryota > Metazoa > Chordata > Actinopteri > Salmoniformes > Salmonidae > Salmo > Salmo trutta. The sequence goes on along the minus strand of NC_042982.1, from coordinate 47,044,682 downwards.
TATCAGGAAGCATCACTTGTTTGTCCAAAACTTCATATTACTTTCGCTTTGTTCTTCGAGCATCATGCAGAAGGAAACAGCGCATCGCCACTGAATAGACTGTATACAGTAGTCCAGGGATAAAACAGCACATAGCCACTGACTAGACTGTATACAGTAGTCCAGGGATAAAACAGCACTGAATAGACTGTATACAGTAGTCCAGGGATCAAACAGCACTGAATAGACAGTATACAGTAGTCCAGGGATAAAACAGCACATAGCTACTGACTAGACTGTATACAGTAGCCCAGGGATAAAACAGCACATAGCCACTGAATAGACTGTATACAGTAGTCCAGGGATAAAACAGCACATAGCCACTGAATAGACTGTATACAGTAGCCCAGGGATAAAACAGCACATAGCTACTGACTAGACTGTATACAGTAGCCCAGGGATAAAACAGCACATAGCCACTGAATAGACTGTATACAGTAGTCCAGGGATCAAACAGCACATAGCTACTGAATAGACTGTATACAGTAGCCCAGGGATAAAACAGCACATAGCTACTGAATAGACTGTATACAGTAGTCCAGGGATCAAACAGCACATAGCTACTGACTAGACTGTATACAGTAGTCCAGGGATAAAACAGCACATAGCTACTGACTAGACTGTATACAGTAGTCCAGGGATAAAACAGCACTGAATAGACTGTATACAGTAGTCCAGGGATCAAACAGCACATAGCTACTGACTAGACTGTATACAGTAGCCCAGGGATAAAACAGCACATAGCTACTGAATAGACTGTATACAGTAGTCCAGGGATAAAACAGCACATAGCTACTGAATAGACTGTATACAGTAGCCCAGGGATAAAACAGCACATAGCTACTGAATAGACTGTATACAGTAGTCCAGGGATAAAACAGCACATAGCTACTGAATAGACTGTATACAGTAGTCCAGGGATCAAACAGCACATAGCCACTGAATAGACTGTATACAATAGTCCAGGGATAAAACAGCACATAGCTACTGAATAGACTGTATACAGTAGTCCAGGGATAAAACAGCACATAGCTACTGAATAGACTGTATACAGTAGTCCAGGGATAAAACAGCACATAGCTACTGAATAGACTGTATACAGTAGTCCAGGGATAAAACAGCACATAGCTACTGAATAGACTGTATACAGTAGTCCAGGGATAAAACAGCACTGACTAGACTGTATACAGTAGTCCAGGGATCAAACAGCACATAGCTACTGACTAGACTGTATACAGTAGTCCAGGGATAAAACAGCACATAGCCACTGAATAGACTGTATACAGTAGCCCAGGGATAAAACAGCACATAGCTACTGAATAGACTGTATACAGTAGCCCAGGGATAAAACAGCACATAGCTACTGAATAGACTGTATACAGTAGTCCAGGGATAAAACAGCGCTGAATAGACTGTATACAGTAGCCCAGGGATAAAACAGCACATAGCTACTGAATAGACTGTATACAGTAGTCCAGGGATAAAACAGCACATAGCTACTGAATAGACTGTATACAGTAGTCCAGGGATAAAACAGCACATAGCCACTGAATAGACTGTATACAGTAGTCCAGGGATAAAACAGCACATAGCTACTGAATAGACTGTATACAGTAGCCCAGGGATAAAACAGCACATAGCTACTGAATAGACTGTATACAGTAGTCCAGGGATCAAACAGCACTGAATAGACTGTATACAGTAGTCCAGGGATCAAACAGCACATAGCTACTGAATAGACTGTATACAGTAGTCCAGGGATAAAACAGCACATAGCTACTGAATAGACTGTTTACAGTAGTCCAGGGATAAAACAGCGCTGAATAGACTGTATACAGTAGTCCAGGGATAAAACAGCACATAGCCACTGAATAGACTGTATACAGTAGTCCAGGGATAAAACAGCACATAGCTACTGAATAGACTGTATACAGTAGTCCAGGGATAAAACAGCACATAGCTACTGAATAGACTGTATACAGTAGTTCAGGGATAAAACAGCACATAGCCACTGAATAGACTGTATACAGTAGTCCAGGGATAAAACAGCACATAGCCACTGAATAGACTGTATACAGTAGTCCAGGGATAAAACAGCACTGAATAGACTGTATACAGTAGTCCAGGGATCAAACAGCACATAGCTACTGAATAGACTGTATACAGTAGCCCAGGGATAAAACAGCACATAGCTACTGAATAGACTGTATACAGTAGCCCAGGGATAAAACAGCACATAGCTACTGAATAGACTGTATACAGTAGTCCAGGGATGAAACAGCACATAGCTACTGAATAGACTGTATACAGTAGCCCAGGGATAAAACAGCACATAGCCACTGAATAGACTGTATACAGTAGCCCAGGGATAAAACAGCACATAGCTACTGAATAGACTGTATACAGTAGTCCAGGGATGAAACAGCACATAGCTACTGAATAGACTGTATACAGTAGCCCAGGGATAAAACAGCACATAGCTACTGACTAGACTGTATACAGTAGCCCAGGGATAAAACAGCACATAGCTACTGAATAGACTGTATACAGTAGCCCAGGGATAAAACAGCACATAGCTACTGAATAGACTGTATACAGTAGCCCAGGGATAAAACAGCACATAGCCACTGAATAGACTGTATACAGTAGTCCAGGGATCAAACAGCACATAGCTACTGACTAGACTGTATACAGTAGTCCAGGGATAAAACAGCACATAGCCACTGACTAGACTGTATACAGTAGTCCAGGGATAAAACAGCACTGACTAGACTGTATACAGTAGTCCAGGGATAAAACAGCACATAGCCACTGACTAGACTGTATACAGTAGTCCAGGGATAAAACAGCACTGACTAGACTGTATACAGTAGTCCAGGGATCAAACAGCACATAGCTACTGAATAGACTGTATACAGTAGTCCAGGGATAAAACAGCACATAGCTACTGAATAGACTGTATACAGTAGCCCAGGGATAAAACAGCACATAGCTACTGAATAGACTGTATACAGTAGTCCAGGGATAAAACAGCACATAGCCACTGAATAGACTGTATACAGTAGCCCAGGGATCAAACAGCACATAGCTACTGACTAGACTGTATACAGTAGTCCAGGGATAAAACAGCACATAGCTACTGAATAGACTGTATACAGTAGTCCAGGGATAAAACAGCACATAGCCACTGACTAGACTGTATACAGTAGTCCAGGGATCAAACAGCACATAGCTACTGAATAGACTGTATACAGTAGTCCAGGGATAAAACAGCACATAGCCACTGAATAGACTGTATACAGTAGCCCAGGGATAAAACAGCACATAGCTACTGAATAGACTGTATACAGTAGCCCAGGGATAAAACAGCACATAGCTACTGAATAGACTGTATACAGTAGCCCAGGGATCAAACAGCACTGAATAGACTGTATACAGTAGTCCAGGGATCAAACAGCACTGAATAGACTGTATACAGTAGCCCAGGGATCAAACAGCACTGAATAGACTGTATACAGTAGTCCAGGGATAAAACAGCACATAGCTACTGAATAGACTGTATACAGTAGTCCAGGGATCAAACAGCACATAGCCACTGACTAGACTGTATACAGTAGCCCAGGGATCAAACAGCACTGAATAGACTGTATACAGTAGTCCAGGGATAAAACAGCACATAGCTACTGAATAGACTGTTTACAGTAGTCCAGGGATCAAACAGCACATAGCCACTGACTAGACTGTATACAGTAGTCCAGGGATCAATCAGCACTGAATAGACTGTATACAGTAGTCCAGGGATCAAACAGCACATAGCCACTGACTAGACTGTATACAGTAGCCCAGGGATCAAACAGCACATAGCTACTGAATAGACTGTATACAGTAGCCCAGGGATAAAACAGCACATAGCTACTGAATAGACTGTATACAGTAGTCCAGGGATAAAACAGCACATAGCTACTGAATAGACTGTATACAGTAGTCCAGGGATAAAACCGCACATAGCTGCTGAATAGACTGTATACAGTAGTCCAGGGATCAAACAGCACTGAATAGACAGTATACAGTAGTCCAGGGATAAAACAGCACATAGCTACTGAATAGACTGTATACAGTAGTCCAGGGATAAAACAGCACATAGCCACTGAATAGACTGTATACAGTAGCCCAGGGATAAAACCGCACATAGCTACTGAATAGACTGTATACAGTAGTCCAGGGATAAAACAGCACATAGCTACTGAATAGACTGTATACAGTAGTCCAGGGATAAAACAGCACATAGCTACTGAATAGACTGTATACAGTAGTCCAGGGATAAAACAGCACATAGCTACTGACTAGACTGTATACAGTAGTCCAGGGATAAAACAGCACATAGCTACTGACTAGACTGTATACAGTAGTCCAGGGATAAAACAGCACATAGCTACTGAATAGACTGTATACAGTAGTCCAGGGATAAAACAGCACATAGCTACTGAATAGACTGTATACAGTAGTCCAGGGATAAAACAGCACATAGCTACTGAATAGACTGTATACAGTAGTCCAGGGATAAAACAGCACATAGCTACTGAATAGACTGTATACAGTAGTCCAGGGATAAAACAGCACATAGCCACTGAATAGACTGTATACAGTAGCCCAGGGCTCATCAACTACATTATTTATTTCATTTAACCTTTCTTTAACCTTTATTTAACCTTTATTTAACATTTATTTATCTAGGCAAGTCAGTTAAGAACAAATTCTTATTTACATCGACGGCCTCTCCCGGCCAAACCCGAACCAGGACGACACTGGGCCAATTGTGCGCCGGTAGTGATACAGCCTGGAAACGAACCAGGGTCTGTAGTGCCTTAGACCGCTGCGCTGCGCCTGTTAGCCAGTCGTCCTCTCACTTCCTCTTCCTCTCTGTTTTTATCTCTCTCAGAGGGACATAGGGGCTCAAGTGAAAAGTATTAGTGCACTATAAAGGGATTAGGGTGCTATTTGGACGCATTCATAACGTGTTCATTTTGTAATTTAGTCTGCCCAGATAGACAGAGCTGATTCCTGATTCAATGCCATAGCAGCGGGAGTAGCAGGCACGGGCCACAGCGCCTCGGGCTTCTGTTGGAAAGCTTTCTATTGACTGACTAACAGAAGCTATTGGGAATACATAGCATGGTACATCTTTGAATACGAAATTAGCACTTCAGACAAACAATAGGATTAAACACACAGTGGCAGGAGAGCTTATTCACGTTTCAAAGAATTACAATTAAATACATTTAATGGGTCTCAGAGAATTACATAGATTTAATGGGTCTCAGAGAATTACATAGATTTAATGGGTCTCAGACAATTACATAGATTTAATGGGTCTCAGAGAATTACATAGATTTAATGGGTCTCAGAGAATTACATAGATTTAATGGGTCTCAGACAATTACATAGATTTAATGGGTCTCAGAGAATTACATAGATTTAATGGGTCTCAGACAATTACATAGATTTAATGGGTCTCAGAGAATTACATAGATTTAATGGGTCTCAGACAATTACATAGATTGTTTCAAAGAATTACAACGATTTGTTTTCTGATAGTTTCTGATGTTGTTTAGTTGTATAGGCTGCAACATTGTACACCTTTGTATTGTGTTGGGATGAATCGGACTGTTCAATATCTGTTTAAAACAGATACAACTTTTTCAAAGTGTGATCCCTTGCCGCCATTCCCAAACAGCGAAAGGCCAAGATAGCAGAACTACTATCCGAGGAGAAAAAAAGTGACGGTCTGGTCATCAATGGAAACCGTTGTTCTTTCTGACCGACTTGACTGGACCCAGACAGTGAACCCATAGTCTGTGTCTTGATGCAGCATAGGACCAATCTACTTTGATGCTCCCATCTTCCCCCAGAGTCACCAGGAGCCTGTCTGTGTGTGTGTGTTGGTGTGTGTCCCAAATCGCATCCTATTCCCTATATAGTGCGCTACCTTTGACCAGAGCCCTATGGCTCTGATAGGGCTCTGGGAACAGGGTGCCAATTGGGGATACAGCCTCTGTCTGTAGGAGCAGACGGGTTCAGCTGACCTTGTATTGATTCCATTCGCTACTTCCTGTACTGACATTCAAAATCCTACAACATATTACACCAGTAATCACCGAATCTATGGGACAGCTGGACAACTAGATTGATGGAGGCAATAAAGAAATATTAGTTGTTCTCAAAGTTACAGGGTCTGTTTTCTTCATCATGGCCTGACTTCTTCTCTTTCACTGTGGTCTGGAGTGGAACAAACCTTAGATGACTTGTGTCCTGTGTTCTGGAGTGGAACAAACCTTAGATTAGTGGTGTCCTGTGGTCTGGGGTGGAACAAACCTTAGATTAGTGGTGTCCTGTGGTCTGGAGTGGAACAAACCTTAGATTAGTGGTGTCCTGTGGTCTGGAGTGGAACAAACCTTAGATTGGTGGTGTCCTGTGTTCTGGAGTGGAACAAACCTTAGATTAGTGGTGTCCTGTGTTCTGGAGTGGAACAAACCTTAGATTAGTGGTGTCCTGTGGTCTGGAGTGGAACAAACCTTAGATTAGTGGTGTCCTGTGGTCTGGAGTGGAACAAACCTTAGATTAGTGGTGTCCTGTGGTCTGGAGTGGAAGAAACCTTAGATTAGTGGTGTCCTGACAAGGTACAAATCTGTCGTTCTGCCCCTGAACAAGACAGTTAACCCACTGTTCCTAGACCGTCATTGAAAATAAGAATTTGTTCATAACTGACTTGCCAAGTTAAATAAAGGTAAAATAAAAATACATAATTGTTGGACGTGTTTCCTGTCGGATGCCATGGTTGCCCTCAGTTTGAAGATGTAATCCAGAGACGGGTGTTTTCTCCATCTCCTTTGCTATCGATCTCTAATTCCACTGATTTCAAAACTCGGTCATCCAGAAAGTGGAGAGCATACACATAACATTAGCTAGCGAGCCAGCCATCTAACATTAGCTAGCTAACAGTACACTTTAACTTGACGTCAGGTTTATGCAGTTTTACTATGCGATACATTTAAAAAAAGCAGGACAGGATTACCTATACATACGGACCATCTCAAATAGACAGAAACGTGCTATATGGCAGACCAATCCGAACTCATCTCTCGGCATGTCCAGCCCACTCATTATCTTAGCCAATCATGGATAGTGGGAAGGTTGTTTCTTTTTCCGTGGCTAAAACAACTAGGCTCGTAATTTAACAATTGTATTTGTATTTACAGATGGCATACACGTTTGTTATTAATGCACATGAAAGTTCACATGTTCCAGAAAGCATTTCTGCCAAAAATCACAGTTTACATTCAAACGGTTGTCCTGTGAAGTAGTGGCCCGCGACATACACCTAGTTTCCTGAAATTGGTCACAAATGACTGATGATTGGCTGACAGAAATTGATGATAAAAAGATTGTAGGAGCTTTTTTTTTAGACTTCAGTGTGCCTTTAAACATTATCGATGACAAGGAGAAAACAGGTTTACCCCATAATGACAAGGAGGAAACAGGTTTAACCCATAATGACAAGGAGGAAACAGGTTTACCCCATAATGACAAGGAGGAAACAGGTTTACCCCATAATGACAAGGAGAAAACAGGTTTACCCCATAATGACAAGGAGAAAACAGGTTTACCCCATAATGACAAGGAGGAAACAGGTTTACCCCATAATGACAAGGAGGAAACAGGTTTACCCCATAATGACAAGGAGGAAACAGGTTTACCCCATAATGACAAGGAGGAAACAGGTTTACCCCATAATGACAAGGAGGAAACAGGTTTACCCCATAATGACAAGGAGGAAACAGGTTTACCCCATAATGACAGGGAGGAAACAGGTTTACCCCATAATGACAAGGAGGAAACAGGTTTACCCCATAATGACAGGGAGGAAACAGGTTTACCCCATAATGACAAGGAGGAAACAGGTTTACCCCATAATGACAAGGAGGAAACAGGTTTACCCCATAATGACAAGGAGGAAACAGGTTTACCCCATAATGACAAGGAGGAAACAGGTTTACCCCATAATGACAAGGAGGAAACAGGTTTACCCCATAATGACAAGGAGGAAACAGGTTTACCCCATAATGACAAGGAGAAAACAGGTTTACCCCATAATGACAAGGAGGAAACAGGTTTACCCCATAATGACGAGGAAACAGGTTTACCCCATAATGACAAGGAGGAAACAGGTTTACCCCATAATGACAAGGAGAAAACAGGTTTACCCCATAATGACAAGGAGGAAACAGGTTTACCCCATAATGACGAGGAAACAGGTTTACCCCATAATGACAAGGAGGAAACAGGTTTACCCCATAATGACAAGGAGAAAACAGGTTTACCCCATAATGACAAGGAGAAAACAGGTTTACCCCATAATGACAAGGAGGAAACAGGTTTACCCCATAATGACAAGGAGGAAACAGGTTTACCCCATAATGACAAGGAGAAATGTATTAAAAATTAAAAACAGAAATATCTTATTTAAATTAGTATTCAGCCCCTTTGCTATGAGACACAAATTTGAGCTCAGGTGCATCCTGTTTCCATTGATCATCCTTGAGATGTTCCTACAACTTGATTGGAGTTCACCTGTGGTAAATTCAATTGATTGGGTATGATTTGGAAAGGAACACACCTGTCTATATAAGGTCCCACAGTTGACAGTGCATGTCAGAGCAAAAAAAACAAGCCATTAGGTTAAAGGAATTGTCCGTAGAGCTCCGAGACAGGATTGTGTCGAGGCACAGATCTGGGGAAATTTCTGCAGCATTGAAGGTCCCCAAGAACCCAGTGGCCTCCATCATTCTTAAATGGAAGATGTTTGGAACCACCAAGACTCTTCAAAGAGCTGGCTGCCCGGCCAAACTGAGCAATCGGGGGAGAAGGGCTTTGGTCAGGGAGGTGACCAAGAACCTGATGGTCACTCTGACAGAGCTCTAGAGTTCCTCTGTGGAGATGAGAGAACCTTCCAGAAGGACAACCATCTCTGCAGTATTCCACCAATCAGGCCTTTATGGTAGAGTTGCCAGCCGGAAGCCACTCCACAGTAAAAGGCACATGACAGCCTGCTTGGATTTTGCCCAAAGGCACCTAAAGACTCTCAGACCATGACAAACAACATTCTCTGGTCAAATGAAACCAAGATTGAACTTTTTGTATTGAATGCCAAGCGTCACGTCTGGAGGTAAGCTGGAACCATCCCTACGGTGAAGCATGGTGGTGGCAGCATCATTCTGTGGGGATGTTTTTCAGCAGCAGGGACTGGGAGACTAGTCAGGATCGAGGGAAAGATGAACATAGCAAAGTACAGAAAGATCCTCGATGAAAACCTACTCCAGAGCGCTCAGGACCTCAGACTGGGGCGAAGGTTCACCTTCCAACAGGACAACGACCCTAAGCACACAGCCAAGACAACGCAGGGGTGGCTTCAGGACAAGTCTCTAAATGTCCTTGAGTGGCCCAGCCAGAGCCCTGACTTGAACCCGATCGAACATCTCTGGAGAGACCTGAAAATAGCTGTGCAGCGACGATCCCCATCCAACCTGACAGAGCTTGAGAGGATCTGCAGAGAAGAATGGGAGAAACTCCCCAAATACAGGTGTGCCAAGCTTGTAGCATCATACCCAAGAACAATCGATGCTGTAATCACTGCCAAAGGTGCATTAAGCAAGTATTGAGTAAAGGGTCTAAATATTTATATTTATTTTTTTCATTCTTTATCTGTATTAAATTAGCAAAATTTTATAAAAAAAACAGTTTTTGCTTTGTCATTATAGGGTTTTTATTGTGTGTAGATTGATGAGGATTTAAAAAAAAACAATTTTAGAATAAGGCTGTTACGTAACAAAATGTGGGAAAAGTCAAGCAGTCTGAATACCTTCCGAAAGCACTGTATAACTGCCTTAATGTTGCTGGACCCCAGGAAGAGTAGCTGCTGCCTTGGCAGGAACTAATGGGGATCCATAATAAACCCCAGGAAGAGTAGCTGCTGCCTTGACAGGAACTAATGGGTATCCATAATAAACCCCAGGAAGAGTAGCTGCTGCTTTGACAGGAACTAATGGGGATCCATAATAAACCCCAGGAAGAGTAGCTGCTGCCTTGGCAAAACTAATGGGGATCCATAATAAACCCCAGGAAGAGTAGCTGCTGCCTTGACAGGAACTAATGGGGATCCATAATAAACCCCAGGAAGAGTAGCTGCTGCCTTGGCAAAACTAATGGGGATCCATAATAAACCCCAGGAAGAGTAGCTGCTGCCTTGGCAGGAACTAATGGGGATCCATAATAAACCCCAGGAAGAGTAGCTGCTGCCTTGGCAAAACTAATGGGGATCCATAATAAACCCCAGGAAGAGTAGCTGCTGCCTTGGCAGGAACTAATGGGGATCCATAATAAACCCCAGGAAGAGTAGCTGCTGCCTTGGCAGGAACTAATGGGGATCCATAATAAACCCCAGGAAGAGTAGCTGCTGCCTTGGCAGGAACTAATGGGGATCCATAATAAACCCCAGGAAGAGTAGCTGCTGCCTTGGCAAAACTAATGGGGATCCATAATAAACCCCAGGAAGAGTAGCTGCTGCCTTGGCAGGAACTAATGGGGATCCATAATAAACCCCAGGAAGAGTAGCTGCTGCCTTGGCAGGAACTAATGGGGATCCATAATAAACCCCAGGAAGAGTAGCTGCTGCCTTGGCAGGAACTAATGGGGATCCATAATAAACCCCAGGAAGAGTAGCTGCTGCCTTGTGTTAGGGTTGAACTGGCTATTTGTTTGCATAACCTATATAATATACCGGGGAAGCTATGCTACAATATTAAGTATATAAACTACGGATAAGTCAACTGCTGAAGACAAGAACTACACCCGGCGACAGGAAGTGCGTCACTAGGCTGGGACCAGCCTGCACGCCGACGATAGGATGAGCAAGTTTAAACCACGCTCCTCCTCCCTCTGACAGGCCAGCATTGAGCGGGAACTATCTCTGTCAGAGTATATAAGAGAGAACAATAGGATGTGTCGTTCTCTTCTCTGTCTGCCCTGCGTGGTGTCACAGAGAGACCGTATATATATACAAACATCATATTTTCCATTTGTACTATCATTCTATTTATGAATTAAATAAACATTGCAAAACTAAGTTGCATGGTTTGTTTATATCCTAATACCAGATTCGAATTGGCGCCGTGTGACACTTGGCAGGTGACTAATGGTGAGCCATAATAAATGCACATACAAATACAGTACAATTTTATTTTATATTATTGAGTCATTCCACTTAAATAGTGCTTTGCGTCCCTTTGATATTTTAAGTAAAAATGTTGCACCAATATTGCATTTTAAAAGCTTATTATATTAAATGAAGTGCTCTTTAATATAGACCACATGGAGAACTCAATACATTCTATTAAACATGTAATATGAATAAAGATTTGCTAAAGTGCCAAAATACAGTATTTTAACAACCCTGTGTCATGTCCAGGAAGATTTCAACCCACTAAATCCACACGTTTTCTCCAAGTTTCAGCATCATAGTAAAACCCTAGTTATTGTGTTGCTTTGACAAAATTTTAAATTCAATGTGAACCGATCTCTCGTTTTAATATGGTGAAACTATTTATTTAAACCAAATGAAATGAATAAATGAACATTGAACATCTAATGGATCACAGTGTAAAAGCAGGTGAGCTGGTTCTACTCTTGTTGTCCATTGGCTGGTGTTTTCTGGTGGAACACGGAGAAGGTCCAGCGTAACATGCCGTTCCCCCTGTCACGAGGGGATTTCTGGCTGATTTAAGATTAAATCGTCAACCCTGTTATTTTAATAGGCACTATAACACAACAGTAATTGTTTTATTTAACCTCATGAGATGAGGACAAGATGTTTTTTTTATGAAGTTAAACATGTGCTCTTTATGATAGAATGTTTTTAATTAGGTGAAATCAAACGTTTATTTTGACACTTTGCAAAAGGTGGACCGACCATAATAATCCCTCCCCCATCTTTCTCCTCCCTCTCTCTCTTTCTCTCTCTTTCTCTCTCCCCTCTTTCTCCTCTCTCTCTTCTCCCTCTCTCTCTTTCTCTCTCTTTTTCTCTCTTCTCCCTCTCTCTCTTTCTCTCTCTTCTCCCCCCTCTCTTTCTCTCTCCCCTCTGTCTCTCTCTCTCCCCTCTCTCTCTTCTCCCTCTCACTCTTTCTCTCTCTTTCTTCCCCCTCTCTTTCTCCTCCCTCTGTCTCTTTCTCTCTCCCCTCTCTCTCTCTTCTCCTTCTCACTCTTTCTCTCTCTTTCTTCCCCCTCTCTCTCCCCCCGCTCTCTGTCTCTCTCTGTCTCTCTCTTCCCCTCTTTCTCCTCCCCCCTCTCTCGCTCCCCCCCCTCAATTCAATTTAATTCAAAGGGCTTTATTTGTATGGGAAACGTATGTTTACATTGCCAAAGCAAATGGAATAGACAATCAACAAAAGAGAAATAAACAAGGGAAGCATTAGTAAACATTACATTCACCATTTTTTTTTAAAGAATATAAACATTTGAAATGTTATATTATTGGCTATGTACAGCGTTGTAACAATGATGCAAGTAGTTGAAGTATGAAAGGAAAATGAAGTAAACAGATAAATATAGGTTGTATTTAAAATGGTGTTTGTGCTTCACTGGTCTCCCTTTTCTCATGGCAACGGACCACACATCTTGCTGCGGTGATTGCACACTCCGGGATTTCGCCTAACAGATATGGGAGTTTATCAATGTTTGATTTGTTTTCAAATTTTTTTGTGGGTCCTTGTGATCTGTGGGAAATATGTGTCTCTGATGTGGTCATACATTTGGCAGGAGGTTAGGAAGTGCAGTTTCTACCTCATTTTGTGGGCAGTGTGCACATCTGCCTATGGCTATCAGGCATCAAGGTAAGACCCAGATGCAGACTGTCGCAGTAACACTGTTTATTGTGGCAACAGGGGCAGGCAAAGACAGGTCAAGGCAGGCAGGGGTCGAAAATCCAGGGTAAGGGAAATGTACAGGACTGCAGGCAGACTCAGGGTCAGGCTGAGAGGTCAGGCGGGCGGGTACAGGGTCAGAGACAGGCAGAGTTCAGTAATCCAGAGGTGGAGTAAAGGTACAGTACGGCAGGCAGGGTCAGGGTCAGGCAGAGAGGTCAGGCGGGCGGATACAGGGTCAGGACAGGCAGAGAGGTCAGGCGAGCGGATACAAGGTCAGGACAGGCAGAGAGGTCAGGCGGGCGGGTACAGGGTCAGGCAGAGAGGTCAGGCGGGCGGGTACAGGGTCAGGGTCAGGCAGAGAGGTCAGGCGGGCGGGTACAGGGTCAGGACAGGCAAAGGTCAACAACCAGGAGGACAAGAAAAGAGAGACTGGGAAACGAAAGGAGCTGACAGGAAAACCCTGGTTAGCTTGAACGAATAAGACAAACTGGCAACAAACAGACAGAGAACACAGGTATAAATACACAGGGGATAATAAGGAAAATGGACGACACCTGGAGGGGGGTGGAGACAAGCACAAGGACAGGTGAAACAGATCAGGGCGTGACAATGGCGACCTCTCTCAATAGCAAGGCTGTGCACACTACGTCTGTACATAATCAAGGTTTTTCTTAATTTTGGGCCAGTCACAGTGGTCAGGTATTCTGCCACTGTGTACAGTACTCTCTGTTTAGGGTCAGATAGTATTCCATTGTGCTCTGTTTTTTGGTTGAGTGTGTCAAATAGTTATATTTTTGTTTTCTCATGATTTGGTTGTGTCTCAATGTGTTTCTGTCCTGGGGCTCTGTGGGGGTCTGTTTGTGTTTGTGAACAGAGCCCCAGGACCAGCTTGCTTAGGGGACTCTTCTCCAGGTTCATCTCTCTGTAGGTGATGGCTTTGTTATGGAAGGTTTGGGAATCACTTCCTTTTAGGTGGTTGTAGAATTTAACGTCTCTTTTCTAGATTTAGATCATTAGTGGGTATAGGGCTAATTCTGCTCTGAATTGTTTGTTTGGGATTTTGTGTTGTAAACTAAGTATATTTTTAGCAGAATTCTGCATGCAGAGTCTCAATTGGGTGTTTGTCCCATTTGGTGATTTCTTGGTTGGTGAGTGGACCCCAGACCTCACAACTATAGAGGGCAATGTGTTCTGTAACTGATTGAAGTATTTTTAGCCAAATGCTAATTGGGATGTTGAGTTTTATGTTCTTTTTGATGGCATAGGAGGCCCTTCTTGCCTTGTCTCTCAGATCTTTCACAACTTTATGGAAGTTACCTGTGGTGTTGATGTTTAGGCCGAGGTATGTATCGTTTTTTGTGTGCTCTAGGGCAACAGTTTCTAGAATTTGTATTTGTTGTCCTGGTGACTGGACATTTTTTGGAACACCATTATTTTGGTCTTACTGAGATTTAGTGTCAGGGCCCAGGTCTGACAGAATCTGTGCAGAAGATCTAGGTGCTGCTGTAGGCCCTCCTTGGTTGGGGACAGAAACACCAGATCATCAGCAAACAGTAGACATTTGATTTCAGATTCTAGTAGGGTGAGGCCGGGTGCTGCAGACTGTTCTAGTGCCCTCGCCAATTCGTTGATATATATGTTGAAGAGGGTGGGGCTTAAGCTGCATCCCTGTCTCACCCCACGGCCCTGTGGGAAGAAATGTGTATGTTTTTGTTGCCAATTTTAACAGCACACTTGTTGTTTGTGTACCAGTGGAGGCTGGTGACTTGACAAATTGAGGAGGATTGGAGACCCACAGTATAGGTGCGGAAGGCACAGAGATGTCAAAGTGTGTTTGAAAAATAGACAAAGAGTAATTATTTTAACCTAAAGCATTTAATAAATACATTTATAGTACTATATTATGGAGAGGGAATGAGAGGGATACTTACAGTGTTGGGAAGGGATCACAGCAGTGATTGAATGAGGTTATGAGGCATGAGTTGAGGTGTTCAGAGGCTTGATTTCAGTGCACGACATGATTTGACTGGGAAGACAAAAAACAATAACACAACACACCACACAGTGAGACAAAAGAGCTAAGAATGAGTTAGTCCAAAATCATGGATGTGTAGTAATGTGCTTGTCTCTCCATACAGTATTGAGAGAACATTGATGGGGTGTTCACAGTTCACAGTGCTTGGAGAGGAAATGTCGATGAGCAGACACATGAGACGTGGCTTTTTATTTTATTTATATTTTTTATTTCACCTTTATTTAACCAGGTATTTATATATATAACCCTGACCCTTTATTAAACCAGGTATTTATATATATAACCCTGACCCTTTATTTAACCAGGTATTTATATATATAACCTTGACCCTTTATTTAACCAGGTATTTATATATATAACCCTGACCCTTTATTAAACCAGGTATTTATATATTTAACCTTGACCCTTTATTTAACCAGGTATTTATATATTTAACCTTGACCCTTTATTTAACCAGGTATTTATATATATAACCTTGACCCTTTATTTAACCAGGTATTTATATATTTAACCTTGACCCTTTATTTAACCAGGTAGGCCAGTTGAGAACAATTTCTCATTTACAACTGCAACCTGGCCAAGATAAAGCAAAGCAGTGTGACAAAAACAACAACACAGAGTTACTCATAAACAAATGTACAGTTATTAACAGAATAGAAAAATCTATGTACAGTGTGTGCAAATGTAGAAGATTAGGAAGGTAAGGCAATAAATAGGCCATAGAGGTGAAATAATTACAATTTAGCATTAACACTGGAGTGATAGATGTGCAGATGATGATGTGCAAGTAGAGATACTGGGGTGCAAAAGAGCAAAAATAAATAACAATATGGGGATGAGGTAGTTGGGTGGGCTATTTACAGATTGGCTGTATACAGATACAGTGATCGGTTAGCTGCTCTGACAGCTGATGCTTAAAGTTAGAGAGGGAGATATGTCTCCAGCTTCAGTGATTTTTTGCAATTTGTTCGAGTCACTGGCAGCAGAGAACTGGAAGGAAGGGCGACCAAAGGAAGTGTTGGCTTTGGGGGTGACCAGTGAAATATACCTGCTGGAGCGCGTGCTATGGGTGGGTGTTGCAATGGTGACCAGTGAGCTGAGATAAGATAGGGCTTTACCTAGCAAAGAGTTATAGATGACCTGGAGCCAGTGGGTTTGGCGATGGATATGTAGCGAGGGCCAGCCAACGAGAGCATACAGGTTGCAGTGGTGGGTAGTAAATGGGGCTTTGGTGACAAAACGGATGGCACTGTGATAGACTACATCCAATTTGTTGAGTAGAGTGTTGGAGGCTATTTTGTAAATGACATCGCCGAAGTCGAGGATCAGTAGGATAGTCAGTTTTACGAGGGTATGTTTGGCAGCATGAGAGAAGGAGGCTATGTTGCGAAATAGGAGGCCGATTCTAGATTTAATTTTGGATTGGAGATGTTTGATGTGAGTCTGGAAGGAGAGTTTACAGTCTAACCAGACAGCTATATATTTGTAGTTGTCCACATATTCTAAGTCAGAACCGAGTAGTGATGCTAATCGGGTGGGCGGGTGCAGGCAGCAATCGGTTGAAGAGCATGAATTTAGTTTTACTTGCATTTAGAAGCAGTTGGAGGCCACGGAAGGAGAGTTGTATGGCATTGAAGCTCGTCTGGAGGTTAGTTAACACAGTGTCCATAGAGGGGCCAGAAGTATACAGAATGGTGTCGTCTGCGTAGAGGTGGATCAGAAAATCACCAGCAGCAAGAGCGACATCATTGATATATACAGAGAAAAGAGTTGGCCCAAAAATTGAACCCTGTGGCACCCCCATAGAGAATGACAGAGGTCCGGACAACAGGCCCTCCGATTTGACACACTGAACTCTATCTGAGAAGTAGTTGGTGAACCAGGCGAGGCAATCATTTGAGAAACCAAGGCTATTGAGTCTGCCGATAAGAATGTGGTGATTGACAGAGTCGAATGCCTTGGCCAGGTTGATGAAGACGGCTGCACAGTATTGTTTCTTATCGATGGTGGTTATGATATCGTTTAGGACCTTGAGCGTGGCTGAGGTGCACCCATGACCAGCTCGGAAACCAGATTGCATAGTGGAGAAGGTACGTTGGGATTCGAAATGGTCAGTGATCTGTTTGTTAACGTGGCTTTCAAAGATTTTTGAAAGGCAGGGCAGGATGGATATAGGTCTATAACAGTTTGGGTCTTCAGTTCATGTCAGGAGAGAGTTGACAATGGTAGCGGGGTGGAGCTATCATCACCTCTTAATCAGGGAACATGATGGGACTTATCTGTAAATACAAATAGCATACATTCCATTATAGCTGCGCCATCGTAGCTTTGATACATCAAGAAGCATTCCTGAATAAAGCCCTGATCATCCACAAACCTGATGATAACTGCAAGCTCCTTGTAGTTGCCCTTGTTAGCGGAACTTTCTGTTGTGTTCTCTAAAAGTCTTTCAGGCCCAAAAACACAGTGGTGTTGATAAGCCGCTTAAACATCCCTGGTTCTTCTTACTTTCTCATTGTGTTACGCGGTTTGACTACGCAGACCTTCGTCATGATCGATGCAGCATTTTTCCAGAAGCTTGAATCTGATGTGGGCGTTTATATGTTCCCTGCTTTTGTTTTGCCGTTTAGCTGAACAATCGATGTTCTTTAGGTCACTGAACCCCTCTTTTCCTACTGAAGTTAGCAAGGCAAATTGAAATAAATTGCACTAACTAGACACAAAAACAAAGTTCTAAAACCAAGAAAACATTTTATAATCTACCTCCTCCATCTCCTGTAATGGATAGACTATTTTGAATTGAATAATATCCCAAAAATAATATCCCAAAAAACTATCATTTTTCAATCTCTATCCAATAATGTCACCAACTCACCAAGCTTCTCAACACATAGAACCCCCCAATAATGCTCTGCGGCACAACCCCAATACAACAAACTTGGTTCATTCTCTGATCCTAATCATATGATTGGATGGACAACATATCAGTTCATAATGCAAAAGCTTTAATTGGTTGGAGGACATCCTCCGGAAGTGGTCAAAATTACCATGTACTGTATGTCTATCGAAGGGGGTGAGGCCTATGAGCCTCCTAGGTTTTGTATTGAAGTCAATGTACCCAGAGGAGGATGGAAGCTAGCTGTCCTCCGGCTACACCATGGTGCTGCCCTACAGAGTGTTGTTGAGGCTACTGTAGACCTAATTTGCAAACCAGTGTTTTTTAATCAATTATTTGGTGACATTAATATATTTAGTATCATTTTATCTAAAAAGGATAACTTTCACTATTTAAAAAAAAATAAAAATTCACTGAGAAGTCCTCCCCTTCCTCTGAGGATCCTCCAATGTTGTGTACATTTATTTTATAATGTTATATGCTTTCCCCCCAACACCACTTTCCATCAATTTGTTTTGTTTTTGTTTGTCAATAATGGTATGCAGGGTGTATACGTGGTCTGTCGTACGATATTTTGGTAAGAAGCCAATTTGACATTTGCTCAGTTCATTAAGGAAATGTTGGAGTATGCTGTAGCTCATCCAATGTCATTGGAGAATCCGGTGGGTTCTGGTAGTCTTTTTTGTAATTTATCATGTGTATGTTTTTGCTGTTTGTTCTTTGTTATATGGCCGAAAAAGGTTGGAGAAGTGGTTTATCCATAAATCTCAATTTTGGAAAGATGGCTCTTTGTGCTGTTGTTTGTTTAGTGTTTTCCAGTTTTCCCAGACGTGATTTGATTCAATGGAATCTTCAATCACATTGAGCTGTTTTCTGTCATGCTGTTCCCTCATTTTCCGTAGTGTATTTCTGTATTGTTTTAGTGATTCACCATAGTAAGCTAAGTTTTTTTGATTCTCTGTCTTTTTGGTTGGATAGGTTTCTCAGTTGGATAGTTTTCTGTTACGTTTTTACATTCTCTATCAAACCATTTCTCATTATTGTTAGTCATCTTAGGTTTTCTGCCAGATTTTAAATTTGATATGTTAGCTGATAGACCAAATATACTGTTTAGGCTTCCTACTGCTAAGTTTATACCTTCACTATTGCATGAAAACATCATGTCCAGGACATTCTCTAAAAGGGATAGCATTTGCTGTTGGCCAATTGTTTTTTGGTAGGTTTCTACACTAACCATGCAGTTGTCATACCAGGCGGTGATGTAATTGGTCAGGATGCTCTCGATGGTGCAGCTGTATACATTTTTGAGGATCTGGGGACCCATGCCAAATCTTTTCAGTCTCTTGAGGTGGATAATATTATGTCGTGCCCTCTTCATGACTGTCTTGGTGTGTTTGGACCATGATAGATCGTTGGTGATGTGGACATCAAGGAAGTTGATACACTCGACCCGCTCCACTACCGCCACGATCAGCTCCTTTGTCTTCCTCACATTGAGGCAGAGGTTGTTGTCCTGGCACCACACTGCCAGGTCTCTGACCTCCTCTCTATAGGAAGTCTCGTCGGTATGCGAATTGGAGTGGGTCTAGGGTATCCAGGAGGATGCTGTTGATGTGAGCCATGACCAGCCTTTCAAAGCATTTCATGGCTATAGACGTGAGTGCTACGGGGCAGTAATGAGTTAGGCAGGTTACCTTTGCTTCCTTGGGCACAGGTGTTACGAACCCCTTTGGCCCTGCAGTCTAGGGGGCAACGAGACCGTAACATAAATCATGCAAATTATAATCGTGACAAGTAACAGTGAGAACAAAAACCATAGACAACTGAAATCTACCGTCAAACACTAAAGGTTTATTTGTAAACACACGGTAATGGGGTGTGAGAAAAGGGGCTGAGCTGGACCCAAGCAAAGAAACAATAAGCCAAAAACACCCCTAAGCTAGACTAGCCTATTTCAAGAACAGTTAGCTAACTAACCAAAAATACAGAGGGTGGTCC
>NC_042982.1:46994740-47019740 GCF_901001165.1 Salmo trutta | reverse complement strand
TGTTGAATACAGACCCAGAGCCCCATGTTGAATACAGACCCAGGGCCCTATGTTGAATACAGACCCAGGGCCTCATGTTGAATACAGACCCAGGGCCCCATGTTGAATACAGACCCAGGGCCCCATGTTGAATACAGACCCAGGGCCCTATGTTGAATACAGACCCAGGGCCCCATGTTGAATACAGACCCAGGGCCCCATGTTGAATACAGACCCAGGGCCTCATGTTGAATACAGGAACAGGAAAATCCAGGGCCCTATGTTGAATACAGACCCAGGGCCCTATGTTGAATACAGACCCAGGGCCCCATGTTGAATACAGGAACAGGAGAATCCAGGACCCCATGTTGAATACAGGAACAGGAGAACCCAGGGCCCCATGTTGAATACAGACCCAGGGCCCTATGTTGAATACAGACCCAGGACCCCATGTTGAATACAGACCCAGGGCCCCATGTTGAATACAGACCCAGGGCCCCATGTTGAATACAGACCCAGGACCCCATGTTGAATACAGACCCAGGGCCCCATGTTGAATACAGACCCAGGGCCCCATGTTGAATACAGGAACAGGAGAATCCAGGGCCCTATGTTGAATACAGACCCAGGGCCCTATGTTGAATACAGACCCAGGGCCCCATGTTGAATACAGACCCAGCGCCCCATGTTGAATACAGACCCAGGACCCCATGTTGAATTCATACCCAGGGCCCCATGTTGAATACAGACCCAGGACCCCATGTTGAATTCATACCCAGGGCCCCATGTTGAATACAGGAACAGGAGAATCCAGGGCCCTATGTTGTCATACTTATTGAACCCATACTAATGATTTAATCCATTGACTCATCCTGTTAACTCTGTTACATTAGTATACCATACTCATCCTGTAAACTCTGTTACATTAGTATACCATACTCATCCTGTAAACTCTGTTACATTAGTATACCATACTCATCCTGTAAACTCTGTTACATTAGTATACCATACTCTGACCTGTTAACTCTGTTACATTAGTATACCATACTCTGACCTGTTAACTATGTTTCATTAGTATACCATACTCTGACCTGTAAACTCTGTTACATTAGTATACCATACTCATCCTGTAAACTCTGTTACATTAGTATACCATACTCATCCTGTAAACTCTGTTACATTAGTATACCATACTCATCCTGTAAACTCTGTTTCATTAGTATACCATACTCTGACCTGTTAACTCTGTTACATTAGTATACCATACTCTGACCTGTTAACTCTGTTACATTAGTATACCATACTCATCCTGTAAACTCTGTTTCATTAGTATACCATACTCATCCTGTAAACTCTGTTCCATTAGTATACCATACTCATCCTGTAAACTCTGTTACATTAGTATACCATACTCATCCTGTAAACTCTGTTACATTAGTATACCATACTCATCCTGTAAACTCTGTTACATTAGTGTAAGTACCTGACACTATAGATCAATGCATATTTACTTAATGGAACCTATATCGATTCCCTGCCACGTTGATGTTCCCACGTTAATTTGAACTTTAACTCACATGTTCATACTGTGTATATGACCTTTAACCCGGAACTGATATTCCATTACAGATTAAAGAGATACTGTGTGTTCTTTCTTTTCCAGCCCAGTCGTTCAAGGAGTTCTCCCAGCTGCTGAACACAGTGGAAGAAGAGAGGAGACGTTTGGTAACAATTTTGTTATTTCAACTATTTATATCCTCTTTATGTATGTCATGAGAAAGCGGTCATCAACTTCATTGTTCTATTTTAATTTTGTACAGATTAGATCCGTCCTGTCGGTTATTGTGGCTATAGGCCTGTTACAGATGTAGGATCTTAATTTGATCACTCTTTTGTTGCGGAGAATTTTCCTGTCAAGCAGGAAATGCAAACTTGTAGTGTATTTGAGTAAAAAAAAAAAGAGACTTCTAATGTTTGTCATTTCCACTTTGACATTTCAGATTTGATTCGCCCCGAATGAATAATGTATTAACCCCTACACAAATGTCCACGAATTATAATCCACATAATAATGAACATTTCCTGCTGTAGAAAACTGGCTCAATTCTGTAATGTGTAGCCATTTTTTTTTACATTATAACGTGACAGATATTGTTACTAATAGTTAGCATATAGCAGCGAACCCAGAGAGGCTGTGTAATGATGAGGTCCATAAACAAAAACAAAAAACATGTTCTTGTCCCATTTAGGAGGTTTGTTTAGCGGTTAGCTTATAGCAGCCTAGCGAGAGAGGATGCAGAATGAAGGAGGTCCAGGGAACGGTTCAGTAGCATGTGGCATACTACTCTCTTCCCACAACCACACTGCAGAGCCATGACTCTGGCGAGCAAGACTAGTGGAATACTGAGCCCTTTAACTGCCTTTAACTGAGCGTGGCATGGAGCTCTGCTCACCCTCAGGCTGGACTGTGTCTGGCATGGGGCTCTGCTCACCCTCAGGCTGGACTGTGTCTGGCATGGAGCTCTGCTCACCCTCTGGCTGGACTGTGTCTGGCATGGGGCTCTGCTCACCCTCAGGATGGACTGTGTCTGGCATGGAGCTCTGCTCACCCTCAGGCTGGACTGTATCTGGCATGGGGCTCTGCTCACCCTCAGGCTGGACTGTGTCTGGCATGGGGCTCTGCTCACCCTCAGGATGGACTGTGTCTGGCATGGGGCTCTGCTCACCCTCAGGCTGGACTGTGTCTGGCATGGGGCTCTGCTCACCCTCAGGATGGACTGTGTCTGGCATGGGGCTCTGCTCACCCTCAGGATGGACTGTGTCTGGCATGGGGCTCTGCTCACCCTCAGGATGGACTGTGTCTGGCATGGAGCTCTGCTCACCCTCAGGCTGGACTGTGTCTGGCATGGGGCTCTGCTCACCCTCAGGCTGGACTGTGTCTGGACTGTGTCTGGCATGGAGCTCTGCTCACCCTCAGGCTGGACTGTGTCTGGCATGGAGCTCTGCTCACCCTCAGGCTGGACTGTGTCTGGCATGGAGCTCTGCTCACCCTCAGGATGGACTGTGTCTGGACTGTGTCTGGCATGGAGCTCTGCTCACCCTCAGGCTGGACTGTGTCTGGCATGGGGCTCTGCTCACCCTCAGGCTGGACTGTCTGGCATGGAGCTCTGCTCACCCTCAGGCTGGACTGTATCTGGACTTTGTCTGGCATGGGGCTCTGCTCACCCTCAGGATGGACTGTGTCTGGCATGGGGCTCTGCTCACCCTCAGGATGGACTGTGTCTGGCATGGGGCTCTGCTCACCCTCAGGATGGACTGTGTCTGGCATGGAGCTCTGCTCACCCTCAGGATGGACTGTGTCTGGCATGGAGCTCTGCTCACCCTCAGGATGGACTGTGTCTGGCATGGGGCTCTGCTCACCCTCAGGATGGACTGTGTCTGGCATGGGGCTCTGCTCACCCTCAGGATGGACTGTGTCTGGACTGTGTCTGGCATGGAGCTCTGCTCACCCTCAGGATGGACTGTGTCTAGACTGTGTCTGGCATGGAGCTCTGCTCACCCTCAGGCTGGACTGTGTCTGGCATGGAGCTCTGCTCACCCTCAGGATGGACTGTGTCTGGACTGTGTCTGGCATGGAGCTCTGCTCACCCTCAGGCTGGACTGTGTCTGGCATGGGGCTCTGCTCACCCTCAGGCTGGACTGTCTGGCATGGAGCTCTGCTCACCCTCAGGCTGGACTGTATCTGGACTGTGTCTGGCATGGGGCTCTGCTCACCCTCAGGATGGACTGTGTCTGGCATGGGGCTCTGCTCACCCTCAGGATGGACTGTGTCTGGACTGTGTCTGGCATGGGGCTCTGCTCACCCTCAGGATGGACTGTGTCTGGCATGGAGCTCTGCTCACCCTCAGGATGGACTGTGTCTGGCATGGAGCTCTGCTCACCCTCAGGATGGACTGTGTCTGGCATGGGGCTCTGCTCACCCTCAGGATGGACTGTGTCTGGCATGGAGCTCTGCTCACCCTCAGGATGGACTGTGTCTGGCATGGAGCTCTGCTCACCCTCAGGATGGACTGAGTCTGGACTGTGTCTGGCATGGAGCTCTGCTCACCCTCAGGCTGGACTGTGTCTGGCATGGGGCTCTGCTCACCCTCAGGCTGGACTGTGTCTGGTATGGGGCTCTGCTCACCCTCAGGCTGGACTGTCTGGCATGGAGTTCTGCTCACCCTCAGGCTGGACTGTGTCTGGTATGGGGCTCTGCTCACCCTCAGGATGGACTGTGTCTGGACTGTGTCTGGTATGGGGCTCTGCTCACCCTCAGGCTGGACTTTCTGGCATGGAGCTCTGCTCACCCTCAGGCGGATGTAACGGAGGCTGAACAGTGCTGTCATCCTGGTAGTTCCATAGCGATGCCAGACGTCAGTTTGCAGCTGAACAGTGACGTAAGGCATAGCACATTCAGAGTAACTGAGTAGGTTGGTTTGCAGAGGCAATGTACTGAAACCTTTCATATTGAATTGATGTCCACATTTATTGTCAATTCCAAATGTGATTGGATGGACAATGAAAATAGCATTGATGGCATGGCTACAAAACAACCCTGTATTGGATCTTGTTGCAGCGTACGGCGTCGTAGCATACGGTGTCGTAGCGTACGGTGTGTTGTAGCGTACGGTGTGTTGTAGCGTACGGTGTCGTAGCGTACGGTGTGTTGTAGCGTACGGTGTGTTGTAGCGTACGGCGTCGTAGCGTACGGTGTGTTGTAGCGTACGGTGTGTTGTAGCGTACGGTGTGTTCTAGCGTACGGTGTTGTAGCGTACGGTGTTGTAGCGTACGGTGTCATAGCGTACGGTGTTGTAGCGTACGGTGTCGTAGCGTACGGTGTCGTAGCGTACGGTGTGTTCTAGCGTACGGTGTTGTAGCGTACGGTGTTGTAGCGTACGGTGTCGTAGCGTACGGTGTTGTAGCGTACGGTGTGTTCTAGCGTACGGTGTTGTAGCGTACGGTGTCGTAGCGTACGGTGTTGTAGCGTACGGTGTCGTAGCGTACGGTGTTGTAGCGTACGGTGTCGTAGCGTACGGTGTCGTAACGTACGGTGTTGTAGCGTACGGTGTCGTAGCGTACGGTGTGTTGTAGCGTACGGTGTTGTAGCGTACGGTGTGTTCTAGCGTACGGTGTTCTAGCGTACGGTGTCGTAGCGTACGGTGTGTTCTAGCGTACGGTGTTGTAGCGTACGGTGTCGTAGCGTACGGTGTCGTAGCGTACGGTGTCGTAGCGTACGGTGTCGTAGCGTACGGTGTCGTAGCGTACGGTGTCCTAGCGTACGGTGTCGTAGCGTACGGTGTCCTAGCGTACGGTGTCGTAGCGTACGGTGTCCTAGCGTACGGTGTCCTAGCGTACGGTGTTGTAGCGTACGGTGTGTTCTAGCGTACGGTGTGTTGTAGCGTACGGTGTCGTAGCGTACGGTGTTGTAGCGTACGGTGTGTTCTAGCGTACGGTGTTCTAGCGTACGGTGTTGTAGCGTACGGTGTCGTAGCGTACGGTGTCGTAGCGTACGGCGTCCTAGCGTACGGTGTCGTAGCGTACGGTGTCCTAGCGTACGCCGTCCTAGCGTACGGCGTCCTAGCGTACGGTGTCCTAGCGTACGGTGTCGTAGCATACGGTGTCGTAGCGTACGGTACCGTGTTGTTCTGTGATGTGAGTAAAGTCAACAACCCTCTCACCCACACCTCTACTTAACTCCATATTAAAGGGTCCGTCTCAAAATACACCACAGTAAATGATGTTTATATATTGAGGAAGCAGACAATCGGTAGTTGATCCGTGGTAATCTGTTTGACCAATAAACAGAATGAGTAGAAGACGTATTCTCTTCTGAACTGGCTAACCCCACTGGTTAGGGCCTGTGACTGTCACCTTAGCCAACTCAATACGGATGTGTAACACATTTCGCTAAATTCCCTTTATAGTGCACTACATTTGACCACGGCCCTTAGTGCACTACACTGGGGATAGGGTGCCATTAGGGAGGCACTCAAAAGCTATATCATTATTGTCTGTGATTATTTCTCAAACAGGAAATGCCATCAGGGGAATGTATACGATTTGTTTTGACAGTGTGCCAGGGGAATGATGTATGGGGCTTGAAAGTACAGGTACAAGAAACAGTAAGACTTGTTTTATTTACATTACGATGTGGTTAGGTCCAAAATGGCACCACATTCCCTATCCAGTGTACTACATTAGACCAGGGCCCATAGTGTACTACATTAGACCAGGGCCCATAGTGTACTACTTTAAACCAGGGCCCATAGTGCACTACATTAGACCAGGGCCCATAGTGTACTACATTAGACCAGGGCCCATAGTGTACTACATTAGACCAGGGCCCATAGTGTACTACATTAGACCAGGGCCCATAGTGTACTACATTAGACCAGGGCCCATAGTGTACTACATTAGACCAGGGCCCATAGTGTACTACATTAGACCAGGGCCCATAGTGTACTACTTTAGACCAGGGCCCATAGTGTACTACATTAGACCAGGGCCCATAGTGTACTACATTAGACCAGGGCCCATAGTGTACTACATTAGACCAGGGCCCATAGTGTACTACATTAGACCAGGGCCCATAGTGTACTACATTAGACCAGGGCCCATAGTGTACTACTTTAGACCAGGGCCCATAGTGTACTACATTAGACCAGGGCCCATAGTGTACTACATTAGACCAGGGCCCATAGTGTACTACATTAGACCAGGGCCCATAGTGCACTACATTAGACCAGGGCCCATAGTGTACTACATTAGACCAGGGCCCATAGGGAATAGGGTGCTGTATCACTGCATCTCCAACTATGTCCCAGAGAAAGGAAAGGAGCCCTGGACTAAAGTATTTTACAGAAAGTAAGAGCATGTTTTCATCCTACCAGCAGCAAGACATTTCTATCAAACTGATAGGTAATGGATTTATCCTGGCAAGATAAGCTATATATTGAACAAAAATAGAAACACACATGCAACAATTTCATAGATTTTTACTGATTTACAGTTCATATGATGAAGTCAGTCAATTGCAATGAATTCATTAGGCTCAAATCTATGGATTTCACATGACTGGGAATACAGATATGCTTCTGTTGGTCACAGATACCTTAAACAAAATGGGCCTCACGATGGGCCTCAGGATGGGCCTCACGATGGGCCTCAGAATGGGCCTCAAGATGAGCCTCACAATGGGCTTCACGATGGGCCTCACAATGGGCTTCACGATGGGCCTCACGATGGGCCTCAGAATGGGCCTCATGATGAGCCTCACGATGGGCTTCACGATGGGCCTCACGATGGGCCTCACGATGGGCCTCAGAATGGGCCTCAGGATGGGCCTCACGATGGGCCTCACGATGGGCCTCACGATGGGCCTCAGGATGGGCCTCACGATGGGCCTCAGGATGGGCCTCACGATGGGCCTCACGATGGGCCTCATGATGGGCCTCAGGATGGGACTCACGATGGGCCTCACGATGGGCCTCACGATGGGCCTCAGGAGCTCATCACATTATTTTCGTGCATTCAAATTGCCATCGATGAAATGAAATTGTGTTCGTTGTCTGCAGTTTATGCCTGCCCCATACCATAACCCCACCTCCACCATGGGCCCCATACCATAACCCCACCGCCACCATGGGGCACTCTGTTCACAACGTTGACATCAACAAACTTCTCGCCCTTTACGACACCGTACGCGTGGTCTGCGGTTGTGAGGCCGGTCGGACGTACTGACATTTTTCCCCCTTTTTTTTTTTTTCTTCTTAATTTAACCTTTATTTAACTAGGCAAGACAGTTAAAACAAATTCTTATTTACAATGATGGCTTACCCTGTCCAAACCCGGACGACGCTGGGCCAATTGTGCGCCGCCCTATGAGAGGAGAGGGGGAGACCGTCATTGTAAATAAGAATTTGTTCTTGACTTGCCTAGTAAAATAAAGGTAAAATAAAAAAATATACAACATTCTAGCTTTACAGGGACAGTAGTGACAACTTTTGCACTGAGATGCAGTGCCTTAGACCGCTGCGCCACTCGGGAGCCCAATTCTCTAAAACGACGTTGGATGCGGCTTATGGTAGAGAAATGAACATTCAATTATTTGGTCAACAGCCTCTGGTGGACATTTCTCCCCTGGCGTGACTGAACACAAAGGAACACAGAGGCCTTTGAGGAGAACAAGCGCTTTCTGTCTGTGGCCATCGTCCGAAGTAACGTCAGGCCAAAGCAGCCCACATCATTCATTAGACTTGTTGTGGACATTGCCCAGCAGCACAAAACAGAACAAATGGACAAACTCACAACAAAGAACAAAGGAGGTTTGCTGTGGAAATCTCTTATTCATTTTAAAATCATTACATTTTAACACTAGAAAAGCCTGGCCTCGAGGGACCCCCCCCTTCTGAGCCAATGACACGTCAAACTTCTAATAAAGTTTAATAAATACATTTCATATATGCTATTGCAAATATAATAATTTAGTTGTGTTTATGAAGGTCTTTGGTGACATTAGTATACAAAAGAAAATGTATTTCAAAGAACACATTGTCATTAGTTTATGTACCTGTAGTCTATAAATAAACACCATCACCTCATTTGCTGACTTTGCAAATAGACTTATTTTTCTACTGTATTATTGACTGTATGTTTTGTTTTACTCCATGTGTAACTCTGTGTTGTTGTATAAGTCAAACTGCTTTGCTTTATCTTGGCCAGGTCGCAATTGGAAATGAGAACTTGTTCTCAACTTGCCTACCTGGTTAATTAAAGGTGAAATAAAAAAATCTGTAAAAAAATCGCAAAGATCGTTCATTAACTTCTGAACCAACAGGAGGCCCTCCCTGCCTCTACCTGTAACAGGAAGCCCTCCCTGCCTCTACCTGTAACAGGAGGCTCTCCCTGCCTCTACCTGTAACAGGAGGCCCTCCCTGCCTCTACCTGTAACAGGAGGCCCTCCCTGACTCTACCTGTAACAGGAGGCCCTCCCTGCCTCTACCTGTAACAGGAGGCCCTCCCTGCCTCTACCTGTAACAGGAGGCTCTCCCTGCCTCTACCTGTAACAGGAGGCCCTCCCTGCCTCTACCTGTAACAGGAGGCCCTCCCTGCCTCTACCTGTAACAGGAGGCCCTCCCTGCCTCTACCTGTAACAGGAGGCTCTCCCTGCCTCTACCTGTAACAGGAGGCCCTCCCTGCCTCTACCTGTAACAGGAGGCCCTCCCTGCCTCTACCTGTAACAGGAGGCCCTCCCTGCCTCTACCTGTAACAGGAAGCTCTCCCTGCCTCTACCTGTAACAGGAGGCCCTCCCTGCCTCTACCTGTAACAGGAGGCCCTCCCTACCTCTACCTGTAACAGGAGGCTCTCCCTGCCTCTACCTGTAACAGGAGGCCCTCCCTGCCTCTACCTGTAAACAGGAGGCCCTCCCTGCCTCTACCTGTAACAGGAGGCCCTCCCTGCCTCTACCTGTAACAGGAGGCCCTCCCTGCCTCTACCTGTAACAGGAGGCCCTCCCTGCCTCTACCTGTAACAGGAGGCCCTCCCTGCCTCTACCTGTAACAGGAGGCCCTCCCTGCCTCTACCTGTAACAGGAGGCCCTCCCTGCCCTCTACTGTAACAGGAGGCCCTCCCTGCCTCTACCTGTAACAGGAGGCCCTCCCTGCCTCTACCTGTAACAGGAGGCCCTCCCTGCCTCTACCTGTAACAGGAGGCCCTCCCTGCCTCTACCTGTAACAGGAGGCCCTCCCTACCTCTACCTGTAACAGGAGGCCCTCCCTGCCTCTACCTGTAACAGGAGGCTCTCCCTGCCTCTACCTGTAACAGGAGGCCCTCCCTGCCTCTACCTGTAACAGGAGGCCCTCCCTGACTCTACCTGTAACAGGAGGCCCTCCCTGCCTCTACCTGTAACAGGAGGCCCTCCCTGCCTCTACCTGTAACAGGAGGCTCTCCTGCCTCTACCTGTAACAGGAGGCCCTCCCTGCCTCTACCTGTAACAGGAGGCCCTCCCTGCCTCTACCTGTAACAGGAGGCCCTCCCGGCCTCTACCTGTAACAGGAGCTCCCTCCCTGCCTCTACCTGAACAGGAGGCCCTCCCTGCCTCTACCTGTAACAGGAGGCCCTCCCTGCCTCTACCTGTAACAGGAGGCCCTCCCTGCCTCTACCTGTAACAGGAAGGCCTCCCCTGCCTCTACCTGTAACAGGAAGCTCCTCCCTGCCTCTACCTGTAACAGGAGGCCCTCCCTGCCTCTACCTGTAACAGGAGGCCCTCCCTACCTCTACCTGTAACAGGAGGCTCTCCCTGCCTCTACCTGTAACAGAGGGCCCTCCCTGCCTCTACCTGTAACAGGAGGCCCTCCTGCCTCTACCTGTAACAGGAGGCCCTCCCTGCCTCTACCTGTACAGGAGGCCCTCCCTGCCTCTACCTGTAACAGGAGGCCCTCCCTGCCTCTACCTGTAACAGGAGGCCCTCCCTGCCTCTACCTGTAACAGGAGGCCCTCCCTGCCTCTACCTGTAACAGGAGGCCCTCCCTGCCTCTACCTGTAACAGGAGGCCCTCCCTGCCTCTACCTGTAACAGGAGGCCCTCCCTGCCTCTACCTGTAACAGGAGGCCCTCCCTGCCTCTACCTGTAACAGGAGGCCCTCCCTGCCTCTACCTGTAACAGGAGGCCCTCCCTGCCTCTACCTGTAACAGGAGGCCCTCCCTGCCTCTACCTGTAACAGGAGGCCCTCCCTGCCTCTACCTGTAACAGGAGGCCCTCCCTGTCTCTACCTGTAACAGGAGGCCCTCCCTGACTCTACCTGTAACAGGCCTCTACCTGTAACAGGAGGCCCTCCCTACCTCTACCTGTAACAGGAGGCCCTCCCTGCCTCTACCTGTAACAGGAGGCCCTCCCTACCTCTACCTGTAACAGGAGGCCCTCCCTACCTCTACCTGTAACAGGAGGCCCTCCTGCCTCTACCTGTAACAGGAGGCCCTCCCTGCCTCTACCTGTAACAGGAGGCCCTCCCTACCTCTACCTGTAACAGGAGGCCCTCCCTACCTCTACCTGTAACAGGAGGCCCTCCCTACCTCTACCTGTAACAGGAGGCTCTCCCTGCCTCTACCTGTAACAGGAGGCCCTCCCTACCTCTACCTGTAACAGGAGGCCCTCCCTGCCTCTACCTGTAACAGGAGGCCCTCCCTGTCTCTACCTGTAACAGGAATCTCTCCCTGCCTCTACCTGTAACAGGAGGCCCTCCCTGCCTCTACCTGTAACAGGAGGCCCTCCCTACCTCTACCTGTAACAGGAGGCCCTCCCTGCCTCTACCTGTAACAGGAGGCCCTCCCTGCCTCTACCTGTAACAGGAGGCCCTCCCTGCCTCTACCTGTAACAGGAGGCTCTCCCTGCCTCTACCTGTAACAGGAGGCCCTCCCTGCCTCTACCTGTAACAGGAGGCCCTCCCTGCCTCTACCTGTAACAGGAGGCCCTCCCTGCCTCTACCTGTAACAGGAGGCCCTCCCTGCCTCTACCTGTAACAGGAGGCCCTCCCTACCTCTACCTGTAACAGGAGGCCCTCCCTGCCTCTACCTGTAACAGGAGGCCCTCCCTGCCTCTACCTGTAACAGGAGGCCCTCCCTGTCTCTACCTGTAACAGGAGGCCCTCCCTGCCTCTACCTGTAACAGGAGGCCCTCCCTGTCTCTACCTGTAACAGGAGGCCCTCCCTGTCTCTACCTGTAACAGGAGGCCCTCCCTGTCTCTACCTGTAACAGGAGGCCCTCCCTGCCTCTACCTGTAACAGGAGGCCCTCCCTGCCTCTACCTGTAACAAGAGGCCCTCCCTACCTCTGTTACAGGTAGAGAGTGTTTTATTGCTGAATCTAGTGTTTTATTTCTGAACCTAGTGTCAGTCTAAATGAATGAAAAGCCAGATAAAATGCAGAACAGTTGAAAAACGTTCAAACATGAGGAACTGTCCACAGAAACAGATACTCTCTCTACCCTTCCTCCTCCTCTCTCTCTCCCCCCTCTCCTCCTTCCCCCTCTCTCACCTCCCCCTCTCCTCCCTCCCCCGCTCCTCCCTCCATCTCTCTCCCTCCCCCTCTCCTCCCCCTCTACTCTGGGTGTAAGCAGTGTCTACTGTTACTCACTCTTCGTGCTTTAGTGTAATAAGGCATTTCTGGGATGCACAAGTTGTCTCAAAATATCCCTTCTTTAGAGAGGACTTTATAGTTTGAAGTGTTAGCTAGTGGGAATTCACAGCTTAGCCTCTCCCCACGTCATAAACTGGTAGCTGATCGGGAAATATGAGATGGCTCACGGAAAGAGGAAATTCTCTAAATGTTTTCCGTTGTCAAGTGGATCAGTACTTCAGCATTTCCTCTGTCCCTAATGGCACCCTATTCCCTAAAGTAGTACACTATGGGCCCTGGTCTAATGTAGTACACTATGGGCCCTGGTCTAATGTAGTACACTATGGGCCCTGGTCTAATGTAGTACACTATGGGCCCTGGTCTAATGTAGTACACTATGGGCCCTGGTCTAATGTAGTACACTATGGGCCCTGGTCTAATGTAGTACACTATGGGCCCTGGTCTAATGTAGTACACTATGGGCTCTAATGTAGTACACTATGGGCCCTGGTCTAATGTAGTACACTATGGGCCCTGATCTAATGTAGTACACTATAGGCCCTGGTCTAAAGTAGTACACTATAGGCCCTGGTCTAATGTAGGGCACTATGTAGGGAATAGGGTACCATTTGGAACTATGGTCTAACCACGCATCATTTAAAAATGTTAAAACAGTTGGTCTTCCAAACTCAATCAGTGTATCACCTCTGTAACACGCCTGTTAAAATGACTATAATTATTGTTCATGAAGAACGTTGGATTGAGGAACGGTGAAATATTAGGAGAATTATTCAACCAGACAGCGTTTAGCCCCCTCCCAGATGGGACTGTAACTGCTAGTAGATCAGAGCCCAGATGTGGCCGGAGCCAGTCGCTCGTTATCTCCTCCCAACTTCTCCTCAAGCAGCTAGTCGTTCCTCCTGAAACAAAACTCACACTGCCTC
Source organism: Salmo trutta (assembly GCF_901001165.1). Lineage (NCBI taxonomy): Eukaryota > Metazoa > Chordata > Actinopteri > Salmoniformes > Salmonidae > Salmo > Salmo trutta. The sequence goes on along the minus strand of NC_042982.1, from coordinate 47,006,664 downwards.
TGTCTCCCTCCCCCTCTGTCTCACTCCCCCTCTGTCTCCCCCTCTCCCTCCCCCTCTCCCTCGCCCTCTGTCTCCCCCTCGGTCTCCCCCTCTGTCTCCCTCCCCCTCTGTCTCCCTCCCCCTCTGTCTCCCTCCCCCTCTGTCCCTCTCCCCCTCTGTCTCCCTCCCCCTCTCCCTCTCCCTCCCTCCCCCTCTCCCTCCCCTCTGTCTCCCTCCCCCTCTGTCTCCCTCCCCCTCTCCCTCTTTCTCCCTCCCCCTCTGTCTCCCTCCCCCTCTCCCTCTTTCTCCCTCCCCCTCTGTCTCCCTCCCCCTCTGTCTCTCCCTCCCCCTCTCCCTCTTTCTCCCTCCCCCTCTGCCTCCCTCCCCCTGTCTCCCTCCCCCTCTGTCTCCCTCCCCCTCTGTCTCCCTCCCCCTCTCCCTCCCTCCCCCTCTGTCTTCCTCCCCCTCTCCCTCCCTCCCCCTCTCCCTCCCTCCCCCTCTGTCCCTCTCCCCCTCTGTCTCCCTCTGTCTCCCTCCCCCTCTCCCTCCCCCTCTGTCTCCCTCCCCCTCTCCCTCCCTCCCCCTCTCCCTCCCTCTCTGTCTTCCTCTCCCTCTGTCTCCCTCCCCCTCTCCCTCCCTCCCCCTCTGTCTCCCTCCCCCTCTGTCTCCCTCACCCTCTGTCTCCCTCCCCCTCTCTCCCTCTGTCTCCCTCTCCCCTCTGTCTCCCTCCCCCTCTGTCTCCCTCTCCCTTTCTCTCTCTCAATTCGATTTCAATTTAAGGTCTTTAATGGCATGGAATCATATGTTAACATTGTCAAAGTAAGTGAAGTAGATAATAAACCAAAGTGAAATAAACAATAAAAATGAACAGTAAACATCACACTCAGAAGTTCCAAAACAATAAAGACATTTCAAATGTCGTATTATGTCTATATACAGTGTTGTAATGATGTGCAAATAGGGAAAAGGGAAAATAAATCAACATAAATATAGGTTGTATTTATAATGGTATTTGTTCTTCACTGGTTGACCTTTTCTTGTGGCAACAGGTCACAAATCTTGCTGCTGTGATGGGACACTGTGGTATTTCACCCAGTAGATATGGGAGTTTATCAAAATTGGGTCTCGAATACGGTCATTCTGCCACTGTGTACTCTCTGTTTAGGAACAAATAACATTCTAGTTTGCTCTGTTTTTGTTAATTCTTTCCAATGTATCAAGTAATTATCTTTTTGTTTTCTCATGATTTGTTTGGGTCTAATTGTGTTGCTGTCCCTCCCTCTCCTCCCTCTCCTCCCCCCCCACTTCCTGTCTCTCCCTCCCCCTCTCTTCCTGTCTATCCCTCCCCCTCTCATCACTCTACTCCCTCCACCTCCCCTCCCTCTTTTCCCCCCACTCTCCTCCCTCCCTCACTTCTCCTTCCCCTCTACTCCCTCCCTCCCTTTCCTCCCCCTCTCATCCCTCCCCATCTCTCCCTTCCTTCCTCCCTCCCCACTTCTCCCTCCCCTCTCCTCCCTCCTCCCTTTCCCATTGATCCCTCTCCATCGCTCCCTCCCCCTCTCCTCTCTCTCCTCCCTCCCTCCTCCTCTCCTCCCTCCCCTCCGTCTCCCCCTCATCCCTCCCCCTCTCCCCCTCTCCTCCCTCCCACTCTCCTCATTCCTCCTCTACTCCCTCCCCCTTTCCACCTTCCCCCTCTCCCCCTACATGCATCTCCCTCCCCTCTCCTCCCTCCCTTCCCCCTCTCCTCCCTCCCCCTCTACTCCCTCCCCCTCTCCTCCCATCTTCCCTCTCCTCCCTCCCCGTCTCTCCTTCTCCCTCTCCTCACTCGCTCCCTCCCTCGCCCTCTCTTCCCTCCCTCCCCACCCCTCTTCTCTCTCCTCATCTCTCCCCCTCTCCTACCTCCCTCCCCCTCTCCTCCTCTCTTACCTCCCCCTCGCCTTCCTCCCTGTCTATCCCTCACCCTCTCCTCCCTCCTCCTCGCCTACCTCCCTGTCTATCCCTCCCCCTCTCCTCCCTACTTCTCTCTCCTCTCTCCCCGAACCCTCCTCCCTCCTTTCCCCCTCCTCCCTCCCCTCCCCCTCCCTCCCACCTCTCTCCCAGTCTCTCCCTCCTCCTCTCCTCCCTCTCCTCCGTTTAACAAGGCACACCTGTTAATTGAAATGCATTCCAGGTGACTACCTCATGAAGCTGGTTGAGAGAATGCATAGAGTGTGCAAAGCTGTCATCAGCTACTTTAAAGAATCATAGAAAATATTTTGATTTGTTTAACAATTTTTGGGTGACTACTTGATTCCATATTTGTTATTTTATAGTTTTGAATGAGTAGGTGTGTCCAAACTCTGGACTGGTATATATATATATGTGTGTATAGATGTGTGTATATATATATATATATATATATGTGTGTATAGATGTGTGTATATATATATATATATATGTGTGTATAGATGTGTGTATATATATATATATATGTGTGTGTATATATGTGTGTATATATATATATATATATGTGTGTGTGTATAGATGTGTGTATATATATATATATATATGTGTGTGTATATATGTGTGTATATATATATATATAATTTGTTATGTTCAGCTCACAATAAATACATGTTGGGAAAAAAAACTAATATAGACATGAATAAATTAATTTCTATAGCTTTACAATGGTGGGGGAGTACCAAGATGGAGGCAAGGTGGCTTCAACACAGTGCTCCCCTTTAGTTTAGTGTGTATATAAATCATTGGTTCAGACAGTGAAATCTTACTGGTAGCAGCAGTAGCAGCAGCACTACTATCTGCCTGTCAGTGTCTGTCTGCAGGCCTTTTCAGGCATGAAGAGTTTTATTGTCTGCTGCTTTGGCAGGACGCCATGTCACTCACTCCCTCCCTCCCTCCCCCTCTCTTCCCTCCCTCCCCCTCTCCTCCGTCCCCCTCATTTCCCTCCCCACACCTCTCTTCTCTCTCCTCCTCTCCCCTCCTCTCCTCCCTCCCTCCCTCCCTCCCCACCCATCTCTTCACTCTCCTCATCTCTCCCCCTCTCCTCCCTCCCTTCCCCTCTCCTACCCCCCCTCACCAGGGCTGGTGGGAGGACAGTAGAGATGGGGAGAGAGAGAGAGAGAGAGAGAGAGAGAGAGAGAGAGAGAGAGAGAGAGTGAATTGCATTGAATTAACTACAGGACAAAATACAAACCCTCCAACCCAAAAAGGCCTGTGGTGTTGATGGTGTCCTCAATGAAATTATAAAATATACAGACCACAAATTCCAATTGGCTATACTAAAACTCTTTAACATTATCCTTAGCTCTGGCATCTTCCCCAATATTTGGAACCAAGGACTGATCACTCCAATCCACAAAAGTGGAGACAAATTTGACCCCAATAACTACCGTGGGATATGAGTCAACAGCAACCTTGAGAAAATCCTCTGCTTTATCATTAACAGCAGACTCATACATTTCCTCAGTGAAAACAATGTACTGAGCAAATGGCAAATTGGCTTTTCATCAAATTACCGTACGACAGACCACGTATTCACCCTGCACACCCTAATTAACAAACAAACAAACCAAAACAAAGGTAAAGCCTTCTCATGCTCTGTTGATTAAAAAAAGGACACTTTTGACTCAGCTTGGCATGAGGGTTTGCTCTACAAATTGACGTAAAGTGGTATTGGGGGAAAAACATACAACATTATAAAATCCATGTACACAAACAACAAGTGTGCGGTTAAAATTGGCAAAAAATACACACATTTATTTCCACAGGGCCGTGGGGTGAGACAGGGATGCAGCTTAAGCCCCACCCTCTTCAGCATATATATCAACAAATTGGCGAGGTCACTAGAACAGTCTGCAGCACCCGGCCTCACCCTACTAGAATCTGAAGTCAAATGTCTACTGATGATCTGGTGCTTCTGTCACCAACCAAGGAGGGCCTACAGCAGCACCTAGATCTTCTGCACAGATTCTGTCAGACCTGGGTCCTGACAGTAAATCTCAGTAAGACAAAAATAATGGTGTTCCGAAAAAGGTCCAGTTGCCAGGACAACAAATACAAATTCCAGAAAAGAGACGTTAAATTCTACAACCACCTAAAAGGAAGCGATTCCCAAACCTTCCATAACAAAGCCATCACCTACAGAGAGATGAACCTGGAGAAGAGTCCCCTAAGCAAGCTGGAACACAAATACAAACAGACCCCACAGAGCCCCAGGACAGTAACACAATTAGACCCAACCAAATCATGAGAAAACAAAAAGATAATTACTTGACACATTGGAAAGAATTAACATCAAAAAACAGAGCAAACTAGAATGTTATTTGGCCCTAAACAGAGAGAACACAGTGGCAGAATACCTGACCACTGTGACTGACCCACACTTAAGGAAAGCTTTGACTATGTACAGACTCAATGAGCACATCCTTGCTATTGAGAATGGCTGTCGTAGGCAGACCTGGGTCCCAAGAGAAGACAGGCTATGTGCACACTGCTCACAAAATGAGGTGGAAACTGAGCTGCACTTCCTAACCTCCTGCCAAATGTATGACCATATTAGAGACACATATTTTTCTCAGATTACACAGATACACAAAGAATTTGAAAAAACAAACAGATTTTGATAAACTCCCATATCTACTGGGTGAAATACCACAGTGTGCCAATATTTGTGACCTGTTGCCATGAGAAAAGGGAAACCAGTGGAGAACAAACTCTATTGTATAATAATAATATGACATTTGAAATGTCTTTATTATTTTGCTACTTCTGTGAGTGTAATGTTTACTGACAATTTTTATTGTTTATTTCACTTTTGTTTGTTATCTATTTCAGTTGCTTTGGTAATGTTAACATATGTTTCCCATGCCAATAAAGCCCTTGAATTGAAATTGAGTTGAGAGAAGGAGAGAGAGTGAAGGAAGCTGTGGTTCTGCATGAGTTGAGCTGGTTCAGGGCTGGTGAGTTCGGATGGCATTTGGGAGTGGGAGAGAGAGGGAGGAAGAGGGAGGAAGAGGGAGGGCAGTGGGAGGGCAGTGCCCTGATGTTGTGGCTCTTTGCACTGATGATCATATCCCTCTGGGAGAGAGGGAGGAAGAGAGAGGGAGCGAGAGAGGGGGGGGCTGTCTGATGCAGCTCCTGCTGGAAAATGTCTACTCCCCTCTCTGTGTTCTGTGGTTGATAATGTCCCCTCTCTGTGTTCTGTGGTGGATAATGTCCCCTCTCTGTGTTCTGTGGTTGATAATGTCCCCTCTCTGTGTTCTGTGGTTGATAATGTCCCCTCTCTGTGTTCTGTGGTTGATAATGTCCCCTCTCTGTGTTCTGTGGTTGATAATGTCCCCTCTCTGTGTTCTGTGGTTGATAATGTCCCCTCCCTGTGTTCTGTGGTGGATAATGTCCCCTCTCTGTGTTCTGTGGTTGATAATGTCCCCTCTCTGTGTTCTGTGGTTGATAATGTCCCCTCTCTGTGTTCTGTGGTTGATAATGTCCCCTCTCTGTGTTCTGTGGTTGATAATGTCCCCTCTCTGTGTTCTGCGGAGTGGTCTGTGGGTTTTAAGGCCAGTTGGACGTACTGCCTAATTCTCTGGTAGATAAATTAACATTCAATTCTCTGGGTACAGATCTGGAGTCAGCATACCAATTGCATGCTTCCTCAAAACTTTAGACATCTGTGGTATTGTGTTGTGTGACAAAACTGCACATTGTAGAGTGGCCTTTTATTGTCCCCAGCACAAGGTGCACCTGTGTAATAATCATGCTGTTTAATCAGCTTCTTGATATGCCACACCTGTCAGGTGGATGGTAAAGGAGAAATGCTCACTAACAGGGATGTAAACAAATTTGTACACCACATTTTAGAGAATTAATATTTTATGTGAGTATGGAACATTTCTGGGATCTTTTATTTCAGCTCATGAAACATGGGACCAACACTTTACATGTTGAGTTGATATTTTTGTTCAGGGTATTTTTTGTCACAAAGGAAAAACGTTTTATTTTCGAGATGATAGTTTCCAGATTCTACCATATTAATGACATAAGGCTCGTATTTCTGTGTGTTATTATATTATAATTAAGTATATGATTTGATAGAGCAGTCTGACTGAGCAATGGTAGGCAGCAGCAGGCACGTAAGCATTCATTCAAACAGCACTTTCGTGCGTTTTGCCAGCAGCTCTTCGCTGTGCTTCAAGCATTGCACTGTTTATGACTTCAAGCCTATCAACTCCCAAGGTTAGGCTGGTGTAACCGATGTGAAATGGCTAGCTAGTTAGCCGGGTGCGCGCTAATAGCGTTTCAAATGTCACTCGCTCTGAGACTTGGAGTAGTTGTTCCCCTTGCTCTTCATGGGTAATGCTGCTTCGAGAGTGGCTCTTGTTCCCCCTATACATATCTACCTCCATCACTCCAGTATCCCTGTCTCCTTCCCCCTATACATATCTACCTCCATCACTCCAGTATCCCTGTCCCCTTCCCCTTATACATATCTACCTCCATCCCTCCAGTATCCCTGTCCCCTATACATATCTACCTCCATCACTCCAGTATCCCTGTCCCCTATACATATCTACCTCCATCACTCCAGTATCCCTGTCCCCTATACATATCTACCTCCATCACTCCAGTATCCCTGTCCCCTTCCCCCTATACATATCTACCTCCATCACTCCAGTATCCCCTTCCCCCTATACATATCTACCTCCATCACTCCAGTATCCCTGTCTCCTTCCCCTATACATATCTACCTCCATCACTCCAGTATCCCTGTCCTCTTCCCCCTATACATATCTACCTCCATCACTCCAGTATCCCTGTCCCCTTCCCCCTATACATATCTACCTCCATCACTCCAGTATCCCTGTCCCCTTCCCCCTATACATATCTACCTCCATCACTCCAGTATCCCTGTCTCCTTCCCCCTATACATATCTACCTCCATCACTCCAGTATCCCTGTCCCCTTCCCCCTATACATATCTACCTCCATCACTCCAGTATCCCTGTCTCCTTCCCCCTATACATATCTACCTCCATCACTCCAGTATCCCTGTCCCCTTACCCCTATACATATCTACCTCCATCACTCCAGTATCCCTGTCTCCTTCCCCCTATACATATCTACCTCCATCACTCCAGTATCCCTGTCTCCTTCACCCTATACATATCTACCTCCATCACTCCAGTATCCCTGTCTCCTTCCCCCTATACATATCTACCTCCATCACTCCAGTATCCCTGTCCCCTTACCCCTATACATATCTACCTCCATCACTCCAGTATCCCTGTCTCCTTCCCCCTATACATATCTACCTCCATCACTCCAGTATCCCTGTCTCCTTCACCCTATACATATCTACCTCCATCACTCCAGTATCCCTGTCTCCTTCCCCCTATACATATCTACCTCCATCACTCCAGTATCCCTGTCCCCTATACATATCTACCTCCATCACTCCAGTATCCCTGTCCCCTTCCCCCTATACATATCTACCTCCATCACTCCAGTATCCCTGTCTCCTTCCCCTATACATATCTACCTCCATCACTCCAGTATCCCTGTCCCCTTCCCCCTATACATATCTACCTCCATCACTCCAGTATCCCTGTCTCCTTCCCCCTATACATATCTACCTCCATCACTCCAGTATCCCTGTCTCCTTCCCCCTAAACATATCTACCTCCATCACTCCAGTATCCCTGTCCCCTTCCCCCTATACATATCTACCTCCATCACTCCAGTACCCCTGTCCCCTTCCCCCTATACATATCTACCTCCATCACTCCAGTATCCCTGTCTCCTTCCCCCTATACATATCTACCTCCATCACTCCAGTATCTCTGTCCCCTATACATATCTACCTCCATCACTCCAGTATCCCTGTCCCCTATACATATCTACCTCCATCACTCCAGTATCCCTGTCTCCTTCCCCTATACATATCTACCTCCATCACTCCAGTATCTCTGTCCCCTACACATATCTACCTCCATCACTCCAGTATCCCTGTCCCCTTCCCCCTATACATATCTACCTCCATCACTCCAGTATCCCTGTCTCCTTTCCCCTATACATATTTACCTCCATCACTCCAGTATCCCTGTCCCCTATACATATCTACCTCCGTCACTCCAGTATCCCTGTCCCCTATACATATCTACCTCCATCACTCCAGTATCGCTGTCTCCTTCCCCCTATACATATCTACCTCCATCACTCCAGTATCCCTGTCCCCTTCCCCCTATACATATCTACCTCCATCACTCCAGTATCGCTGTCTCCTTCCCCCTATACATATCTACCTCCATCACTCCAGTATCCCTGTCTCCTTCCCCCTATACATATCTACCTCCATCACTCCAGTATCCCTGTCCCCTATACATATCTACCTCCATCACTCCAGTATCCCTGTCCCCTATACATATCTACCTCCATCACTCCAGTATCGCTGTCTCCTTCCCCCTTTACATATCTACCTCCATCACTTCAGTATCCCTGTCCCCTATACATATCTACCTCCATCACTCCAGTATCCCTGTCCCCTATACATATCTACCTCCATCACTCCAGTATCGCTGTCTCCTTCCCCCTATACATATCTACCTCCATCACTCCAGTATCCCTGTCCCCTATACATATCTACCTCCATCACTCCAGTATCCCTGTCCCCTATACATATCTACCTCCATCACTCCAGTATCGCTGTCTCCTTCCCCCTATACATATCTACCTCCATCACTCCAGTATCCCTGTCTCCTTCCCCCTATACATATCTACCTCCATCACTCCAGTATCCCTGTCTCCTTCCCCCTATACATATCTACCTCCATCACTCCAGTATCCCTGTCCCCTATACATATCTACCTCCATCACTCCAGTATCCCTGTCCCCTATACATATCTACCTCCATCACTCCAGTATCCCTGTCTCCTTCCCCCTATACATATCTACCTCCATCACTCCAGTATCCCTGTCCCCTATACATATCTACCTCCATCACTCCAGTACCCCTGTCCCCTTCCCCCTATACATATCTACCTCCATCACTCCAGTATCCCTGTCTCCTTCCCCCTATACATATCTACCTCCATCACTCCAGTATCTCTGTCCCCTATACATATCTACCTCCATCACTCCAGTATCCCTGTCCCCTATACATATCTACCTCCATCACTCCAGTATCCCTGTCTCCTTCCCCTATACATATCTACCTCCATCACTCCAGTATCTCTGTCCCCTACACATATCTACCTCCATCACTCCAGTATCCCTGTCCCCTTCCCCCTATACATATCTACCTCCATCACTACAGTATCCCTGTCTCCTTTCCCCTATACATATTTACCTCCATCACTCCAGTATCCCTGTCCCCTATACATATCTACCTCCGTCACTCCAGTATCCCTGTCCCCTATACATATCTACCTCCATCACTCCAGTATCGCTGTCTCCTTCCCCCTATACATATCTACCTCCATCACTCCAGTATCCCTGTCCCCTTCCCCCTATACATATCTACCTCCATCACTCCAGTATCCCTGTCCCCTTCCCCCTATACATATCTACCTCCATCACTCCAGTATCCCTGTCTCCTTCCCCCTATACATATCTACCTCCATCACTCCAGTATCCCTGTCCCCTATACATATCTACCTCCATCACTCCAGTATCCCTGTCCCCTATACATATCTACCTCCATCACTCCAGTATCGCTGTCTCCTTCCCCCTTTACATATCTACCTCCATCACTTCAGTATCCCTGTCCCCTATACATATCTACCTCCATCACTCCAGTATCCCTGTCCCCTATACATATCTACCTCCATCACTCCAGTATCGCTGTCTCCTTCCCCCTATACATATCTACCTCCATCACTCCAGTATCCCTGTCTCCTTCCCCCTATACATATCTACCTCCATCACTCCAGTATCCCTGTCTCCTTCCCCCTATACATATCTACCTCCATCACTCCAGTATCCCTGTCTCCTTCCCCTATACATATCTACCTCCATCACTCCAGTATCCCTGTCCCCTTCCCCCTATACATATCTACCTCCATCACTCCAGTATCCCTGTCTTCTTCCCCCTATACATATCTACCTCCATCACTCCAGTATCCCTGTCCCCTTCCCCCTATACATATCTACCTCCATCACTCCAGTATCCCTGTCCCCTATACATATCTACCTCCATCACTCCAGTATCCCTGTCCCCTATACATATCTACCTCCATCACTCCAGTATCCCTGTCCCCTATACATATCTACCTCCATTACTCCAGTATCCCTGTCCCCTATACATATCTACCTCCATTACTCCAGTATCCCTGTCCCCTATACATATCTACCTCCATCACTCCAGTATCCCTGTCCCCTATACATATCTACCTCCATCTCTCCAGTATCCCTGTCCCCTTCCCCCTATACATATCTACCTCCATCACTCCAGTATCCCTGTCCCCTTCCCCCTATACATATCTACCTCCATCACTCCAGTATCCCTGTCTCCTTCCCCCTATACATATCTACCTCCATCACTCCAGTATCCCTGTCCCCTATACATATCTACCTCCATCACTCCAGTATCCCTTTCTCCTTCCCCCTATACATATCTACCTCCATCACTCCAGTATCCCTGTCTCCTTCCCCCTATACATATCTACCTCCATCACTCCAGTATCCCTGTCCCCTATACATATCTACCTCCATCACTCCAGTATCCCTGTCCCCTTCCCCCTATACATATCTACCTCCATCACTCCAGTATCCCTGTCCCCTTCCCCCTATACATATCTACCTCCATCACTCCAGTATCCCTGTCTCCTTCCCCCTATACATATCTACCTCCATCACTCCAGTATCCCTGTCCCCTTCCCTATACATATCTACCTCCATCACTCCAGTATCCCTTTCCCCTATACATATCTACCTCCATCACTCCAGTATCCCTGTCTCCTTCCCCCTATACATATCTACCTCCATCACTCCAGTATCCCTGTCTCCTTCCCCCTATACATATCTACCTCCATCACTCCAGTATCCCTGTCCCCTTCCCCCTATACATATCTACCTCCATCACTCCAGTATCCCTGTCTTCTTCCCCCTATACATATCTACCTCCATCACTCCAGTATCCCTGTCCCCTTCCCCCTATACATATCTACCTCCATCACTCCAGTATCCCTGTCCCCTATACATATCTACCTCCATCACTCCAGTATCCCTGTCCCCTATACATATCTACCTCCATCACTCCAGTATCCCTGTCCCCTATACATATCTACCTCCATTACTCCAGTATCCCTGTCCCCTATACATATCTACCTCCATTACTCCAGTATCCCTGTCCCCTATACATATCTACCTCCATCACTCCAGTATCCCTGTCCCCTATACATATCTACCTCCATCTCTCCAGTATCCCTGTCCCCTTCCCCCTATACATATCTACCTCCATCACTCCAGTATCCCTGTCCCCTTCCCCCTATACATATCTACCTCCATCACTCCAGTATCCCTGTCTCCTTCCCCCTATACATATCTACCTCCATCACTCCAGTATCCCTGTCCCCTATACATATCTACCTCCATCACTCCAGTATCCCTGTCTCCTTCCCCTATACATATCTACCTCCATCACTCCAGTATCTCTGTCTCCTTCCCCCTATACATATCTACCTCCATCACTCCAGTATCCCTGTCCCCTATACATATCTACCTCCATCACTCCAGTATCCCTGTCTCCTTCCCCCTATACATATCTACCTCCATCACTCCAGTATCCCTTTCCCCTATACATGTCTACCTCCATCACTCCAGTATCCCTGTACAGTGTTAATTTGGTACTCACCCTGTATATAGTCTCCTGTCCCCTATACATATTAATACAGTGTTAATATGGTATCACCCTGTATCTGTACAGTGTTAATATGGTATCACCCTGTATC
>NC_042982.1:46964740-46989740 GCF_901001165.1 Salmo trutta | reverse complement strand
CATAGTCTGCTGCTGTGAAAAATATATCTGTTATGGCTTTACACTCCCTGCTATATTGTAGATGAAGATTCACCTGTCTAACAGAACACAGATGGTGTTCTTTAATGGAAGCCTCTCCAACATGTAACCTTTATTTAACTAGGCAAGTCACAAGTCAACATAATCCAGGTAGATTCAGGAATTCCCCAGGGTAGCTGTCTAGGCCCCTTACTTTTTAAAAATCTTTACGAACAACAGTAAAGCCAGTGTGTCTATGTATGCGGATGACTCAACACTATACACATCAGCTACTACAGCAACTGAAATGACTGCAACACTTAACAAAGAGCTGCAGTTAGTTTCAGAATGGGAGGCAAGGAAGAAGTTAGTCCTAAATATTTAAAAAACTAAATGCATTGTATTTGTGACAAATCATTTACTAAACCCTAAACCTCAACTAAATCTTGTAATGAATAATGTGGAAATTGAGCAAGTTGAGATGACTAAACTGCTTGGAGTAAACCTGGATTGTAAACTGTCATGGTCAAATTCTATTGATGCAGTAGTAGCTAAAATGGGTAGAAGTCTGTCCATAATGAAGTGATGCTCTGCTTCTTAACAACACTATCAACAAGGCAGGTCCTACAGGCCCTAGTTTCTACCTTCTTAACAACACTATCAACAAGGCAGGTCCTACAGGCCCTAGTTTCTACCTTCTTAACAACACTATCAACAAGGCAGGTCCTTCAGGCCCTAGTTTCTACCTTCTTAACAACACTATCAACAAGGCAGGTCCTTCAGGCCCTAGTTTCTACCTTCTTAAGAACACTATCAACAAGGCAGGTCCTACAGGCCCTAGTTTCTACCTTCTTAACAACACTATCAGCAAGGCAGGTCCTACAGGCGCTAGTTTCTACCTTCTTAACAACACTATCAACAAGGCAGGTCCTACAGGCCCTAGTTTCTACCTTCTTAACAACACCATCAACAAGGCAGATCCTACAGGCCCTAGTTTCTACCTTCTTAACAACACTATCAACAAGGCAGGTCCTACAGGCCCTAGTTTCTACCTTCTTAACAGCACTATCAACAAGGTAGGTCCTACAGGTCCTAGTTTCTACCTTCTTAACAACACTATCAACAAGGCAGGTCCTACAGGCCCTAGTTTCTACCTTCTTAACAACACTATCAACAAGGCAGGTCCTACAGGCCCTAGTTTCTACCTTCTTAACAACACTATCAACAAGGCAGGTCCCTACAGGCCCTAGTTTCTACCTTCTTAACAGCACTATCAACAAGGCAGGTCCTACAGGCCCTAGTTTCTACCTTCTTAACAACACTATCAACAAGGCAGGTCCTACAGGCCCTAGTTTCTACCTTCTTAACAACACTATCAGCAAGGCAGGTCCTACAGGCGCTAGTTTCTACCTTCTTAACAACACTATCAACAAGGCAGGTCCTACAGGCCCTAGTTTCTACCTTCTTAACAACACCATCAACAAGGCAGATCCTACAGGCCCTAGTTTCTACCTTCTTAACAACACTATCAACAAGGCAGGTCCCTACAGGCCCTAGTTTCTACCTTCTTAACAGCACTATCAACAAGGCAGGTCCTACAGGCCCTAGTTTCTACCTTCTTAACAACACTATCAACAAGGCAGGTCCTACAGGCCCTAGTTTCTACCTTCTTAACAACACCATCAACAAGGCAGATCCTACAGGCCCTAGTTTCTACCTTCTTAACAACACTATCAACAAGGCTGGTCCTACAGGCCCTAGTTTCTACCTTCTTAACAGCACTATCAACAAGGCAGGTCCTACAGGCCCTAGTTTCTACCTTCTTAACAACACTATCAACAAGGCAGGTCCTACAGGCCCTAGTTTCTACCTTCTTAACAACACTATCAACAAGGCAGGTCCTACAGGCCCTAGTTTCTACCTTCTTAACAACACTATCAACAAGGCAGGTCCTTCAGGCCCTAGTTTCTACCTTCTTAACAGCACTATCAACAAGGCAGGTCCTACAAGCCCTAGTTTTGTCCCACTGTTCAGTCGTGTGGCCAGGTGCCTAAGGAAAATTTCATTTGGCTCAGAACAGGGCAGCACGGCTGGCCCTTGGATGTACACAGAGAGCTAAAATTAATAATATGCATGTCAATCTCTCCTGGCTGAAAGTAGAGGAGAGATTGACTTCATCACTACTTGTATTTGTGAGACGTATTGTTGAAAGCACCGAGCTGTCTGTTTAAACGACTAGCACACAGCTCAGACACCCATACACACCCATGCATGTTCATTGTTTCCAAGTCCAGAACAGACTATGGGAGGTGCACAGTACTACATAGAACCATGACTACATGGAACTCTATTGCACATCTATGCAGCAGTAGAATCACATTTAATTAGCTTAATATAAGGCTAATGCTACATTGAATGTATTACCTGAAGGAAGTAGGCTAGGACATCTATATATAAATCAATCTTAAAGAGGATTATCTATTTTCGTAGAGGGAAAGACTGCGAGAAAGTGCTCGCATGCGCACTGATTTAAAGCAAAGATATTCGAGTGATTGGCTGTTTTAAAACTGCAGCAGCTGGATGAGAAAAAAAGTGTATATATATATATATATATCAGATTTACAATAAAAAAAATAAGCTGACCCCCTGAAAGGCAGATGGATATGGGTAAATTAGACATGCATTTCATCCTTATATTAGTGTAGCATAGGCTATGCTGCAGCAAATGTAGGCCTACCTGTCACAAGAAAAAAAGTGACTATGATGATATTATAGGTCTACATGTATTGTGAACTGAGCTCCACACTGAGATGGGCTGTCTGTCCCCACCCTGAGATGGGCTGTCTGTCCCCCACCCTGAGACGGGCTGTCTGTCCCCACAATGAGATGGGCTGTCTGTCCCCCACACTGAGATGGGCTGTCTGTCCCCACCCTGAGATGGGCTGTCTGTCCCCCACACTGAGATGGGCTGTCTGTCCCCACCCTGAGATGGGCTGTCTGTCCCCCACCCTGAGACGGGCTGTCTGTCCCCACCCTGAGATGGGCTGTCTGTCCCCCACACTGAGATGGGCTGTCTGTCCCCACCCTGAGATGGGCTGTCTGTCCCCCACCCTGAGACGGGCTGTCTGTCCCCACAATGAGATGGGCTGTCTGTCCCCCACACTGAGATGGGCTGTCTGTCCCCACCCTGAGATGGGCTGTCTGTCCCCCACACTGAGATGGGCTGTCTGTCCCCACCCTGAGATGGGCTGTCTGTCCCCACCCTGAGATGGGCTGTCTGTCCCCACCCTGAGACGGGCTGTCTGTCCCCCACCCTGAGACGGTCTGTCTGTCCCCCACCCTGAGACGGGCTGTCTGTCCCCACCCTGAGATGGGCTGTCTGTCCCCACCCTGAGATGGGCTGTCTGTCCCCACCCTGAGATGGGCTGTCTGTCCCCCACCCTGAGATGGGCTGTCTGTCCCCCACCCTGAGATGGGCTGTCTGTCCCCACCCTGAGATGGGCTGTCTGTCCCCACCCTGAGATGGGCTGTCTGTCCCCACCCTGAGATGGGCTGTCTGTCCCCACCCTGAGATGGGCTGTCTGTCCCCACCCTGAGATGGGCTGTCTGTCCCCACCCTGAGATGGGCTGTCTGTCCCCCACCCTGAGATGGGCTGTCTGTCCCCCACCCTGAGATGGGCTGTCTGTCCCCACCCTGAGATGGGCTGTCTGTCCCCACCCTGAGATGGGCTGTCTGTCCCCCACACTGAGATGGGCTGTCTGTCCCCACCCTGAGACGGGCTGTCTGTCCCCCACCCTGAGACGGGCTGTCTGTCCCCACCCTGAGATGGGCTGTCTGTCCCCCACACTGAGATGGGCTGTCTGTCCCCACCCTGAGATGGGCTGTCTGTCCCCACCCTGAGATGGGCTGTCTGTCCCCACCCTGAGATGGGCTGTCTGTCCCCCACCCTGAGATGGGCTGTCTGTCCCCCACCCTGAGATGGGCTGTCTGTCCCCACCCTGAGATGGGCTGTCTGTCCCCACCCTGAGATGGGCTGTCTGTCCCCCACCCTGAGATGGGCTGTCTGTCCCCACCCTGAGACGGGCTGTCTGTCCCCCACCCTGAGACGGGCTGTCTGTCCCCACCCTGAGATGGGCTGTCTGTCCCCCACACTGAGATGGGCTGTCTGTCCCCACCCTGAGATGGGCTGTCTGTCCCCACCCTGAGTTGGGCTGTCTGTCCCCCACCCTGAGATGGGCTGTCTGTCCCCACCCTGAGATGGGCTGTCTGTCCCCCACCCTGAGATGGGCTGTCTGTCCCCCACCCTGAGATGGGCTGTCTGTCCCCACCCTGAGATGGGCTGTCTGTCCCCACCCTGAGATGGGCTGTCTGTCCCCACCCTGAGATGGGCTGTCTGTCCCCACCCTGAGATGGGCTGTCTGTCCCCACCCTGAGACGGGCTGTCTGTCCCCCACCCTGAGACGAGCTGTCTGTCCCCCACCCTGAGACGGGCTGTCTGTCCCCACCCTGAGATGGGCTGTCTGTCCCCCACCCTGAGATGGGCTGTCTGTCCCCCACCCTGAGACGGGCTGTCTGTCCCCACCCTGAGATGGGCTGTCTGTCCCCCACCCTGAGATGGGCTGTCTGTCCCCCACCCTGAGATGGGCTGTCTGTCCCCACCCTGAGATGGGCTGTCTGTCCCCCACCCTGAGATGGGCTGTCTGTCCCCACCCTGAGATGGGCTGTCTGTCCCCACCCTGAGCGTTGATGATTCATAATGCAGATAGCAGAGAGAAGGCCGTGGAGATTGCAGATGTAGACATTGCAAAAAGGCCCATTTAAAAGTTCCATTTCAGGTCATAGAAATAAAATATAATAATTTATCGGTTTCTCAGTTATTTATCCCCGGAAAAGGGAGTTGGTTTGGGGCGGGAAATCTCATTAAATCTCAGTAACCCAGTTCCCGCTATTCAAACGTAGTGATAAGGTTGTGAATTCCTCAGAAAAAGAAGTGTTTTCTCTCATGACCCACATAATCAGTCTGCAGATGGCTGCTATTCCCGCTGGGCTGAGTGGTGAGAAGAGTTTACACACACACATTCACACGTGCGCACGCACACACACGCCAGTTAGACAGAGCGGCTGGTCTGTGAGAGCTGTTTGCTAACATAATGTACTATATCTCCTGCCGGTCGTTGCTCTGTGCTAGGGAGGAAATAGATATTGCGGTGCCAGAGGTGCCAAAATAACTCACAGAAAGAATTCACACAAAGTGAGAGTTTTAATGCTCTACCATTTTAAACTGAATGTCCACCAAATGTCAATTATTATTTTTAAGTATTTTCATTCAAATCTATGTTAGTTCAGTGGAGAAATTAGGTTTACCTCTCTCATAAAATGCCTTATGGGTAACATAAATTCTCAGAGAATTCACTCTGGTCTGTTACTATCCCCAATGTTCCACTCTGGTCTGTTACTATCCCCAATGTTCCACTCTGGTCTGTTCCTATCCCCAATGTTCCACTCTGGTCTGTTCCTATCCCCAATGTTCCACTCTGGTCTGTTCCTATCCCCAATGTTCCACTCTGGTCTGTTACTATCCCCAATGTTCCACTCTGGTCTGTTCCTATCCCCAATGTTCCACTCTGGTCTGTTACTATCCCCAATGTTCCACTCTGGTCTGTTCCTATCCCCAATGTTCCACTCTGGTCTGTTCCTATCCCCAATGTTCCACTCTGGCCTGTTACTATCCCCAATGTTCCACTCTGGTCTGTTCCTATCCCCAATGTTCCACTCTGGTCTGTTACTATCCCCAATGTTCCACTCTGGTCTGTTACTATCCCCAATGTTCCACTCTGGTCTGTTACTATCCCCAATGTTCCACTCTGGTCTGTTCCTATCCCCAATGTTCCACTCTGGTCTGTTCCTATCCCCAATGTTCCACTCTGGTCTGTTCCTATCCCCAATGTTCCACTCTGGTCTGTTACTATCCCCAATGTTCCACTCTGGTCTGTTACTATCCCCAATGTTCCACTCTGGTCTGTTCCTATCCCCAATGTTCCACTCTGGTCTGTTACTATCCCCAATGTTCCACTCTGGTCTGTTCCTATCCCCAATGTTCCACTCTGGTCTGTTACTATCCCCAATGTTCCACTCTGGTCTGTTCCTATCCCCAATGTTCCACTCTGGTCTGTTACTATCCCCAATGTTCCACTCTGGTCTGTTCCTATCCCCAATGTTCCACTCTGGTCTGTTACTATCCCCAATGTTCCACTCTGGTCTGTTACTATCCCCAATGTTCCACTCTGGTCTGTTACTATCCTCAATGTTCCACTCTGGTCTGTTCCTATCCCCAATGTTCCACTCTGGTCTGTTACTATCCCCAATGTTCCACTCTGGTCTGTTACTATCCCCAATGTTCCACTCTGGTCTGTTCCTATCCCCAATGTTCCACTCTGGTCTGTTACTATCCCCAATGTTCCACTCTGGCCTGTTACTATCCCCAATGTTCCACTCTGGCCTGTTACTATCGCCAATTATTATTTCAGTACTGTTATGATTTGCTCCATCATTCCATGTTTCTAATGAGAGTGTTATTTATGACATGTTTTTAGGTGGTTGAGTTTAGAGAGTTCCAGACAGAACAGCTCCAGGTGCTGCAGTAACTACTGGACTGTCATCCCAGACACACTCTGACTTCAGCTTGAACTGTGGTCTGTTCACTAACTGAAAGCTGTTCTCACAGCTGCATTCGTCCCACCGGAGCCGTTCAGAACTGAAACTCACTGATGTAACAGTCAGTCTTTCACTGCCTCTTTTTAAAGGTCACCGTGTAGATATGGGGAATGATATTATACCCAGTGTTACTGTATGATGAGGGCAGTATTGATGTTCATCCATTCTCACTTTAACTGGTGGCTGTCAATCATGATGCTTAACACCCCGGGCCGTCCTACAGTCTAAGCTAGATCAATCAAATCAATCAAATGTATTTATAAAAGCCCTTCGTACATCAGCTGATATCTCAAAGTGCTGTACAGAAACCCAGCCTAAAACCCCAAACAGCAAGCAATGCAGGTGTAGAAGCACCTGCACACTTCTGCAAGCAGGCCTTTCTAATCGATCTGGCCGGGGTATCCTGGAAGGACTTTGACCTCATCCCATCAGTAGAGGATGCCTGGTTGTTCTTTAAAAGTGATTTCCTCACCATCTTAAATAAGCATGGCCCTTTCAAAAAATGAAGAACTAAGAACAGATATAGCCCTTGTTTCACCCCAGACCTGACTACCCTTAACCAGCACAAAAACATCCTGTGGCGTTCTGCATTAGCATCGAACAGTCCCCGTGATATGCAACTTTTCAGGGAAATTAGAAACCAATATACAGAGTCAGTTAAGAAAGCAAAGGCTAGCTTTTTCAAGCATAAATTTGCATCCTGCAGCATTAACTCAAAAAAGTTCTGGGACACTGTAAAGTCTTTAGAGAATAAGAGCACCTCCTCCCAGCTGCCCACTGCACTGAGGATAGGAAACACTGTCACCACCGAAAAATCTACTATAATTGAGAATTTCAATAAGCATTTTACTATTGCTGGCCATGCTTTCCTCCTGGCTATACCAACCTCGGCCAACAGCTCTGCTCCCCCCACAGCAATGAGACTGGGAGGCTGTATCTGAAATAAGACTGGGAGGCTGTCTCTAAAATGAGACTGGGAGGCTGTATCTGAAATAAGACTGGGAGGCTGTCTCTGAAATGAGACTGGGAGGCTGTCTCTGAAATGAGACTGGGAGGCTGTCTCTGAAATGAGACTGGGAGGCTGTATCTGAAATGAGACTGGGAGGCTGTATCTGAAATGAGACTGGGAGGCTGTCTCTGAAATGAGACTGGGAGGCTGTATCTGAAATGAGACTGGGAGGCTGTATCTGAAATGAGACTGGGAGGCTGTCTCTGAAATGAGACTGGGAGGCTGTCTCTGAAATGAGACTGGGAGGATGTCTCTGAAATGAGACTGGGAGGCTGTCTCTGAAATGAGACTGGGAGGCTGTCTCTGAAATGAGACTGGGAGGCTGTCTCTGAAATGAGACTGGGAGGCTGTCTCTGAAATGAGACTGGGAGGCTGTCTCTGAAATGAGACTGGGAGGCTGTCTCTCAAATGAGACTGGGAGGCTGTCTCTGAAATGAGACTGGGAGGCTGTCTCTGAAATGAGACTGGGAGGCTGTCTCTGAAATGAGACTGGGAGGCTGTCTCTGAAATGAGCCTGGGAGGCTGTCTCTGAAATGAGACTGGGAGGCTGTCTCTGAAATGAGCCTGGGAGGCTGTCTCTGAAATGAGACACAACCGGCCATGATCAGGAGTTCCATAGGGCGGCGCGCTATTTGCCTCGTCTGGGTTAAGGGAGGGTTTGGCCCAGCATCGTCTGGGTTAAGGGAGGGTTTGGCCCAGCATCGTCTGGGTTAAGGGAGGGTTTAGCCCAGCATCGTCTGGGTTAAGGGAGGGTTTGGCCCAGCATCGTCTGGGTTAAGGGAGGGTTTGGCCCAGCATCGTCTGGGTTAAGGGAGGGTTTGGCCCAGCATCGTCTGGGTTAAGGGAGGGTTTGGCCCAGGCCCAGCATCGTCTGGGATAAGGGAGGGTTTGGCCCAGCATCGTCTGGGTTAAGGGAGGGTTTGGCCCAGACCCAGCATCGTCTGGGTTAAGGGAGGGTTTGGCCCAGCATCTTCTGGGTTAAGGGAGGGTTTGGCCAGGTTAGGCCGTCATTGTAAAATAAGAATTTGTTCTAAACTGACTTGCCTAGTTAAATAAAGTTTAAATAAAAATACAACATTTCAATATTATTTTCCCGCTGTAGCAAACTGTAGGAGGCTGTGGCTGATAGCAGCTTTTAAAGTGGCTATGAAGCACCTTGCCAGCCAGCCAGACTGATCTGTGTTTGGTTGGCGCTGGTGTCTGATATATGTGGAGATCACTGCCGTTGTAAAGCTCTACCTCTTGCCACTCTGTGCTATATTTCAAACAGGTCTGACAATAGATAGTATTTTACAGCACATATCAAAATTGATTGGAACCATTTTTCCCCATTTATCCCCATACTTCTACTACACTACGGTGGCAACGCATACTGTAGAAGTGATTTCATTTTTATTTGTGGTATTTTTTACCCCATTTATCTCCCCAATTTCGATCTTGTCTCATCGCTTCAACTCCCCAACGGGCTCGGGAGGTGAAGGTCGAGTCATGCGTCCTCTGAAACATGACCCGCCAAACCGTGCTTCTTAACTCCCGCCCGCTTAACGTGGAAGCCAGCCGCACCAATGTGTCAGAGGAAACACTGTTCAACTGACAACCGCAGTCAGCCTGCAGGTGCCCGGCCCGCCACAAGGAGTCGCTAGAGCGCGATGAGCCAAGTAAAGGCCCCCTGGTCAAACCCTCCCCTAACCCGGACGACGCTGGGTCAAACCCTCCTCTAACCCGGACGACGCTGGGTCAAACCCTCCTCTAACCCGGACGATCCTGAGCCAAACCCGGACGACGCTGGGCCAAACCCTCCCCTAACCCGGACGACGCTGGGCCAAACCCTCCCCTAACCCGGACGACGCTGGTTCAAACCCTCCTCTAACCCGGACGACGCTGGACCAAACCCTCCCCTAACCCGGACGACGCTGGTTCAAACCCTCCCCTAACCCGGACGACGCTGGGCCAATTGTGCGCTACTGCTGAAGCCGTGATTCAATGCCATGTATCTGTTTATTTGACTGTAATCTGATACTGTTGAAGCCGTGATTGAATGCCATATATCTGTTTATTTGTGTGGCAGATCCAGAATGCGGACGATGTGCTAATTGCACCTTTAGAGAAGTTCAGGAAGGAACAGATTGGAGCTGCGAAGGTAAGATTGAAACTAGCATTATATCTCAACAACATGTTTACTGTAATTTTAGAGTGGTTTAACATTTTACATGACATTTTAGTCATTTAGCAGACACTCTTATCCAGAGCGACTTACAGTAGTGAATGCATACATTTCATTTTATAAATATTATTTTATTTGTACTGGCCCCCCGTGGGAATCGAACCCACAACCCTGGCGTTGCAAACACCATGCTCTACCAACTGAGCTACAGGGAAGGCCAGATATCAGGCATTTTAATGATATCCAAATAATATATAATTCACGTACAATGACAAGTGTATCCTCACCAATGAGTATCCATTCTAATGAATACTGTATGTCAAGTATGGCAATCACTACATCTGAACACAACGTGCTGTAGTGTACATTCAGAGTGCTTTAAGGTGGATATATGGTCTTTTGCTGATTTCCACGTGTGTAATTGTGATACCAGTGAATATACATTGTAATAGATATATATATATATATAAACGTATTCGGGTGTCCATCAGAAAGTGGACTGTGTAATGTAATGGCTAGAGAAAAGAAAATGAAGTTAACCAGAAAGACAAATTCATCAACTTAGTAACCGTTAGTAACCTACAATATTCATTCATTCAAAACCAGCTCTAAATCCCTGACCGTTGAAACGCTATGAGCTCAACCAGCTCTAAATCCCTGACCGTTGAAACGCTATGAGCTCAACCAGCTCTAAATCCCTGACCGTTGAAACGCTATGAGCTCAACCAGCTCTAAATCCCTGACCGTTGAAACGCTATGAGCTCAACCAGCTCTAAATCCCTGACCGTTGAAACGCTATGAGCTCAACCAGCTCTAAATCCCTGACCGTTGAAACGCTATGAGCTCAACCAGCTCTAAATCCCTGACCGTTGAAACGCTATGAGCTCAACCAGCTCTAAATCCCTGACCGTTGAAACGCTATGAGCTCAACCAGCTCTAAATCCCTGACCGTTGAAACGCTATGAGCTCAACCAGCTCTAAATCCCTGACCGTTGAAACGCTATGAGCTCAACCAGCTCTAAATCCCTGACCGTTGAAACGCTATGAGCTCAACCAGCTCTAAATCCCTGACCGTTAAAACGCTATGAGCTCAACCAGCTCTAAATCCCTGACCGTTGAAACGCTATGAGCTCAACCAGCTCTAAATCCCTGACCGTTGAAACGCTATGAGCTCAACCAGCTCTAAATCCCTGACCGTTGAAACGCTATGAGCTCAACCAGCTCTAAATCCCTGACCGTTGAAACGCTATGAGCTCAACCAGCTCTAAATCCCTGACCGTTGAAACGCTATGAGCTCAACCAGCTCTAAATCCCTGACCGTTGAAACGCTATGAGCTCAACCAGCTCTAAATCCCTGACCGTTGAAACGCTATGAGCTCAACCAGCTCTAAATCCCTGACCGTTGAAACGCTATGAGCTCAACCAGCTCTAAATCCCTGACCGTTGAAACGCTATGAGCTCAACCAGCTCTAAATCCCTGACCGTTGAAACGCTATGAGCTCAACCAGCTCTAAATCCCTGACCGTTGAAACGCTATGAGCTCAACCAGCTCTAAATCCCTGACCGTTAAAACGCTATGAGCTCAACCAGCTCTAAATCCCTGACCGTTGAAACGCTATGAGCTCAACCAGCTCTAAATCCCTGACCGTTGAAACGCTATGAGCTCAACCAGCTCTAAATCCCTGACCGTTGAAACGCTATGAGCTCAACCAGCTCTAAATCCCTGACCGTTGAAACGCTATGAGCTCAACCAGCTCTAAATCCCTGACCGTTGAAACGCTATGAGCTCAACCAGCTCTAAATCCCTGACCGTTGAAACGCTATGAGCTCAACCAGCTCTAAATCCCTGACCGTTGAAACGCTATGAGCTCAACCAGCTCTAAATCCCTGACCGTTGAAACGCTATGAGCTCAACCAGCTCTAAATCCCTGACCGTTGAAACGCTATGAGCTCAACCAGCTCTAAATCCCTGACCGTTAAAACGCTATGAGCTCAACTCTCTATTGCGTTTCCTCCAAACCGGTTCCTCCCACCAAGGTGATTTCTAATGGTCATATGTCCTTCCCTCTAGAAGACTAGAAGTCATAGCATAAAGACCAGGGACTGTCCCAGCTGCCACCCGGTGGGCCCTGGTCAAAAAGAGTGCACTATAAAGGGAATAGGGAGCCATTTTGGACACACCTTTGGTCTTTCCAGTGAGTTGCCAGTGTATTGTCTAGCTTAGAGACGTAGAACTGAAATTTCTAGGCTGTGGTCAGTACAATCTGGGTGACCACACTGTACTGTAGTGTGTGTGTGTGTGTGTGTGTGTGTGTGTCTGAACACTTCGTAGAGTACTGTCTTGTTGCTGCCTGCCATTATAGACAGGCAGCATGGCCCAGTAGCTCATCTGTGGTCTTTCCCTTGGTGAGATCACACACACACACACACACTGGATCTGAACACACACACACACACACACATACACACACACACACACACACACACACACACACACACACACACACACACACACACACACACACACACACACACACACACACACACACACACACACACACACACACACTGGATCTGAACACACACACATAGCACAAACACCTCCCACTGAGCTCCTTAGTCTGTCCGTGCTTCTTGACACACAGTCAGTCCTTCTGTCCCTGGTGAATGATTCTCCCATCTGTACATAAGCCAAGCCTTGTGATAAACATTCCAACTTCACAGTCAGATTTTATACAGCATGAGCAGAGCGAGATGGAGAGAGAGAAAGAGAGAAACCAAGAGACAGAGAGAGAGACAGAGAGAGAGAGAGAGAGCGAGAGCAACAAAGATGGAGAGAGACAGAGAGAGAGAGCAAGAGAGATAGAGAGAGACAGACAGAGAGAGACAGAGAGAGAGAGAGAGACTACCACTTGCAAAACAAGATTTCATCAAATGGGACAAACACCCCCATTGAAACCCTGCATGCAGAGTTCTGTAAGATTCTCCTACATGTCCAGAGGAAAAATACAAACCCTGCATGCAGGGCAGAATTAGGCCAATATCCACTAATAATAAAAACTAAAAAAGAGCAATTCAATTTAGGAAACATCTAAAATATGGTGACCCCCTCTCATATCATTACCAAGCCCTGCAATGCCAAGAGCTGAGCAAAGAAAATAGTCCCCTCATCCAGCTGGTCCTGGGGCTGAGTTCACAAACCTGTTCTACTAACACACTGAAGCCTCAGGACCCTCATCCAGCTGGTCCTGGGGCTGAGTTCACAAACCTGTTCTACTAACACACTGAAGCCTCAGGACCCTCATCCAGCTGGTCCTGAGGCAAAATGCAGTGCTATCTGGCCCTAAATCGACAGTACACCGTGGCTAACTATTTGACCATGGTTACTGATCAAAACCTTAGAAAAACCTTGACAAAGTACAGGCTCAGTGAACACAGCCTTGTCATTGAGAAGGGTAGACACAGGAAAACCTGGCTCCCTGTAGAGGAAAGGCTGTGCAACCACTGCACAACAGCAGAACCTGAGACAGAGCTGCATTTCCTGACAAAATGTAAAAAATATTAAACAATTAGAGAGTGTAATTTCCCCAAATGTAAACCCTTATTCAAGGTTTCAAAGACCTCTCTGATGAGGATAGGCTACCCGTCCTGTTGGGGGAGGACGCAGAGAGCTGTGTGTTGGCAGCGCACTACATCGCTGCCTGCCATAAGTTGAGGGACAGTGTCTGACAGACCAATCAACCTGCACATGTCCTCTACTGTATGATTATTGTTATTGTTCAATGAATGGTTATTTTGACCCTTGGTTATTGTTGTTACTGTTGTCCCGTTGACAATTTTGATTCTTATTATTTTCATATTGTAAATATCCAAAGTAAGTTTTGGCAACATGTACATTGTTACGTCATGCCAGAGAGCGAGACACGACTAGACCCAGTCTCATCTACACCACCATCTATAACCTGACTAGACCCAGCCTCATCTACACCACCATCTATAACCAGACTAGACCCAGACTCATCTACACCACCACCATCTAAAACCTGACTAGACCCAGCCTCATCTACACCACCATCTATAACCTGACTAGACCCAGCCTCATCTACACCACCATCTATAACCAGACTAGACCAGCCTCATCTACACCACCATCTATAACCTGACTAGACCCAGCCTCATCTACACCACCACCATCTATAACCTTACTAGACCCAGCCTCATCTACACCACCACCATCTATAACCTGACTAGACCCAGCCTCATCTACACCACCATCTATAACCTGACTAGACCCAGCCTCATCTACACCACCATCTATAACCAGACTAGACCACCCTCATCTACACCACCATCTATAACCTGACTAGACCAGCCTCATCTACACCACCATCTATAACCTGACTAGACCCAGCCTCATCTACACCACCACCTATAACCTAACTAGACCCAGCCTCATCTACACCACCACCATATATAACCTGACTAGACCCAGCCTCATCTACACCACCACCATCTATAACCTGACTAGACCCAGCCTCATCTACACCACCATCTATAGCCTGACTAGACCCAGCCTCATCTACACCACCATCTATAACCTGACTAGACCCAGCCTCATCTACACCACCATCTATAACCTGACTAGACCCAGCCTCATCTACACCCCCATCCATAACCTGACTAGACCCAGCCTCATCTACACCCCCATCTATAACCTGACTAGACCAGCCTCATCTACACCACCATCTATAACCTGACTAGACCCAGCCTCATCTACACCACCATCTATAACCTGACTAGACCCAGCCTCATCTACACCACCCTCTATAACCAGACTAGACCAGCCTCATCTACACCACCATCTATAACCTGACTAGACCCAGCCTCATCTACACCACCACCATCTATAACCTGACTAGACCCAGCCTCATCTACACCACCATCTATAACCTGACTAGACCCAGCCTCATCTACACCACCATCTATAACCTGACTAGACCCAGCCTCATCTACACCACCATCTACACCCTGACTAGACCCAGCCTCATCTACACCACCATCTATAACCTGACTAGACCCAGCCTCACCTACACCACCACCATCTATAACCTGACTAGACCCAGCCTCATCTACACCACCATCTATAACCTGACTAGACCCAGCCTCATCTATACCACCATCTATAACCTGACTAGACCCAGCCTCATCTACACCACCATCTATAACCTGACTAGACCCAGCCTCATCTACACCACCACCATCTATAGCCTGACTAGACCCAGTCTCATCTACACCACCACCATCTATAGCCTGACTAGAACCAGCCTCACCTACACCACCATCTATAACCTGACTAGACCCAGCCTCATCTACACCACCACCATCTATTGCCTGACTAGAACCAGCCTCATCTACACCACCATCTATAGCCTGACTAGACCCAGCCTCATCTACACCACCATCTATAACCTGACTAGACCCAGTCTCATCTACACCACCATCTATAACCTGACTAGACCCAGTCTCATCTACACCACCATCTATAACCTGACTAGACCCAGCCTCATCTACACCACCATCTATAGCCTGACTAGACCCAGCCTCATCTACACCACCATCTATAACCTGACTAGACCCAGCCTCATCTACACCACCATCTATAACCTGACTAGACCCAGCCTCATCTACACCACCATCTATAACCTGACTAGACCCAGCCTCATCTATACCACCATCTATAACCTGACTAGACCCAGACTCATCTACACCACCATCTATAACCTGACTAGACCCAGCCTCATCTACACCACCACCATCTATAGCCTGACTAGACCCAGTCTCATCTACACCACCACCATCTATAGCCTGACTAGAACCAGCCTCACCTACACCACCATCTATAACCTGACTGGACCCAGCCTCATCTACACCACCACCATCTATAGCCTGACTAGAACCAGCCTCATCTACAGCACCATCTATAACCTGACTAGACCCAGCCTCATCTACACCATCTATAACCTGACTAGACCCAGTCTCATCTACACCACCATCTATAACCTGACTAGACCCAGTCTCATCTACACCACCATCTATAGCCTGACTAGACCCAGTCTCATCTACACCACCACCATCTATAGCCTGACTAGAACCAGTCTCACCTACACCACCATCTATAACCTGACTAGACCCAGCCTCATCTACACCACCATCTATAACCTGACTAGACCCAGCCTCATCTACACCACCATCTATAACCTGACTAGACCCAGCCTCATCTACACCACCATCTATAACCTGACTAGACCCAGCCTCATCTACACCACCATCTATAACCTGACTAGACCCAGCCTCATCTACACCACCACCATCTATAGCCTGACTAGACCCAGTCTCATCTACACCACCACCATCTATAGCCTGACTAGAACCAGCCTCACCTACACCACCATCTATAACCTGACTAGACCCAGCCTCATCTACACCACCACCATCTATAGCCTGACTAGACCCAGCCTCACCTACACCACCACCACCATCTATAACCTGACTAGACCCAGCCTCATCTACACCACCATCTATAACCTGACTAGACCCAGCCTCATCTACACCACCATCTATAACCTGACTAGACCCAGCCTCATCTACACCACCATCTATAACCTGACTAGACCCAGCCTCATCTACACCACCATCTATAACCTGACTAGACCCAGTTTATCTACACCACCATCTATTACCCGACTAGACCCAGCCTCATCTACACCACCATCTATAACCTGACTAGACCCAGCCTCATCTACACCACCATCTTTAGCCTGACTAGACCCAGCCTCATCTACACCACCATCTATAACCTGACTAGACCCAGCCTCATCTACACCACCACCATCTATAACCTGACTAGACCCAGCCTCATCTACACCACCATCTATAACCTGACTAGACCCAGCCTCATCTACACCACCACCATCTATAGCCTGACTAGACCCAGTCTCATCTACACCACCACCATCTATAGCCTGACTAGAACCAGCCTCACCTACACCACCATCTATAACCTGACTAGACCCAGCCTCATCTACACCACCACCATCTATAGCCTGACTAGACCCAGCTTCACCTACACCACCACCACCATCTATAACCTGACTAGACCCAGCCTCATCTACACCACCACCTATAACCTGACTAGACCCAGCCTCATCTACACCACCATCTATAACCTGACTAGACCCAGCCTCATCTACACCACCATCTATAACCTGACTAGACCCAGCCTCATCTACACCACCATCTATAACCTGACTAGACCCAGTTTATCTACACCACCATCTATTACCCGACTAGACCCAGCCTCATCTACACCACCATCTTTAGCCTGACTAGACCCAGCCTCATCTACACCACCATCTATAACCTGACTAGACCCATCCTCATCTACACCACCACCATCTATAACCTGACTAGACCCAGCCTCATCTACACCACCATCTATAACCTGACTAGACCCAGCCTCATCTACACCACCACCATCTATAGCCTGACTAGACCCAGTCTCATCTACACCACCACCATCTATAGCCTGACTAGAACCAGCCTCACCTACACCACCATCTATAACCTGACTAGACCCAGCCTCATCTACACCACCACCATCTATAGCCTGACTAGACCCAGCTTCACCTACACCACCACCACCATCTATAACCTGACTAGACCCAGCCTCATCTACACCACCACCTATAACCTGACTAGACCCAGCCTCATCTACACCACCATCTATAACCTGACTAGACCCAGCCTCATCTACACCACCATCTATAACCTGACTAGACCCAGCCTCATCTACACCACCATCTATAACCTGACTAGACCCAGCCTCATCTACACCATCTATAACCTGACTAGACCCAGCCTCATCTACACCACCATCTATAGCCTGACTAGACCCAGCCTCATCTATACCACCATCTATAACCTGACTAGACCCAGGCTCATCTACACCACCATCTATAACCTGACTAGAACCAGCCTCATCTACACCACCATCTATAACCTGACTAGACCCAGCCTCATCTACACCACCATCTATAACCTGACTAGACCCAGTCTCATCTACACCACCATCTATAACCTGACTAGACCCAGCCTCATCTACACCACCACCATCTATAACCTGACTAGACCCAGACTCATCTACACCACCATCTATAACCTGACTAGACCCAGCCTCATATACACCACCATCTATAACCTGACTAGACCCAGCCTCATCTATACCACCATCTATAACCTGACTATACCCAGCCTCATCTACACCACCATCTATAACCTGACTAGACCCAGCCTCATCTACACCACCACCATCTATAGCCTGACTAGACCCAGTCTCATCTACACCACCACCATCTATAGCCTGACTAGAACCAGCCTCACCTACACCACCATCTATAACCTGACTAGACCCAGCCTCATCTACACCACCACCATCTATAGCCTGACTAGACCCAGCTTCACCTACACCACCACCACCATCTATAACCTGACTAGACCCAGCCTCATCTACACCACCACCTATAACCTGACTAGACCCAGCCTCATCTACACCACCATCTATAACCTGACTAGACCCAGCCTCATCTACACCACCATCTATAACCTGACTAGACCCATCCTCATCTACACCACCATCTATAACCTGACTAGACCCAGCTTCATCTACACCACCATCTATAACCTGACTAGACCCAGTGTCATCTACACCACCATCTATAACCTGACTAGACCCAGTGTCATCTACACCACCATCTATAACCTGACTAGACCCAGCCTCATCTACACCACCATCTATAGCCTGACTAGACCCAGCCTCATCTACACCACCATCTATAACCTGACTAGACCCAGCCTCATCTACACCACCATCTATAACCTGACTAGACCCAGCCTCATCTACACCATCTATAACCTGACTAGACCCAGCCTCATCTACACCACCATCTATAACCTGACTAGACCCAGCCTCATCTACACCACCATCTATAACCTGACTAGACCCAGCCTCATCTACACCATCTATAACCTGACTAGACCCAGCCTCATCTATACCACCATCTATAACCTGACTAAACCCAGCCTCATCTACACCACCATCTATAACCTGACTAGAACCAGCCTCATCTACACCACCACCATCTATAGCCTGACTAGAACCAGCCTCATCTACAGCACCATCTATAACCTGACTAGACCCAGCCTCATCTACACCATCTATAACCTGACTAGACCCAGTCTCATCTACACCACCATCTATAACCTGACTAGACCCAGTCTCATCTACACCACCATCTATAGCCTGACTAGACCCAGTCTCATCTACACCACCACCATCTATAACCTGACTAGACCCAGTTTATCTACACCACCATCTATTACCCGACTAGACCCAGCCTCATCTACACCACCATCTATAACCTGACTAGACCCAGCCTCATCTACACCACCACCATCTATAACCTGACTAGACCCAGCCTCATCTACACCACCATCTATAACCTGACTAGACCCAGCCTCATCTACACCACCACCATCTATAGCCTGACTAGACCCAGTCTCATCTACACCACCACCATCTATAGCCTGACTAGAACCAGCCTCACCTACACCACCATCTATAACCTGACTAGACCCAGCCTCATCTACACCACCACCATCTATAGCCTGACTAGACCCAGCTTCACCTACACCACCACCACCATCTATAACCTGACTAGACCCAGCCTCATCTACACCACCACCTATAACCTGACTAGACCCAGCCTCATCTACACCACCATCTATAACCTGACTAGACCCAGCCTCATCTACACCACCATCTATAACCTGACTAGACCCAGCCTCATCTACACCACCATCTATAACCTGACTAGACCCAGCCTCATCTACACCATCTATAACCTGACTAGACCCAGCCTCATCTACACCACCATCTATAGCCTGACTAGACCCAGCCTCATCTATACCACCATCTATAACCTGACTAGACCCAGGCTCATCTACACCACCATCTATAACCTGACTAGAACCAGCCTCATCTACACCACCATCTATAACCTGACTAGACCCAGCCTCATCTACACCACCATCTATAACCTGACTAGACCCAGTCTCATCTACACCACCATCTATAACCTGACTAGACCCAGCCTCATCTACACCACCACCATCTATAACCTGACTAGACCCAGACTCATCTACACCACCATCTATAACCTGACTAGACCCAGCCTCATCTACACCACCATCTATAACCTGACTAGACCCAGCCTCATCTATACCACCATCTATAACCTGACTATACCCAGCCTCATCTACACCACCATCTATAACCTGACTAGACCCAGCCTCATCTACACCACCACCATCTATAGCCTGACTAGACCCAGTCTCATCTACACCACCACCATCTATAGCCTGACTAGAACCAGCCTCACCTACACCACCATCTATAACCTGACTAGACCCAGCCTCATCTACACCACCACCATCTATAGCCTGACTAGACCCAGCTTCACCTACACCCCCCTACCATCTATAACCTGACTAGACCCAGCCTCATCTACACCACCACCTATAACCTGACTAGACCCAGCCTCATCTACACCACCATCTATAACCTGACTAGACCCAGCCTCATCTACACCACCATCTATAACCTGACTAGACCCATCCTCATCTACACCACCATCTATAACCTGACTAGACCCAGCTTCATCTACACCACCACCATCTATAACCTGACTAGACCCAGCCTCATCTACACCACCATCTATAACCTGACTAGACCCAGCCTCATCTACACCACCATCTATAGCCTGACTAGACCCAGCCTCATCTACACCACCATCTATAACCTGACTAGACCCAGCCTCATCTACACCACCATCTATAACCTGACTAGACCCAGCCTCATCTACACCATCTATAACCTGACTAGACCCAGCCTCATCTACACCACCATCTATAGCCTGACTAGACCCAGCCTCATCTATACCACCATCTATAACCTGACTAAACCCAGCCTCATCTACACCACCATCTATAGCCTGACTAGACCCAGTCTCATCTATACCACCACCATCCATAGCCTGACTAGACCCAGCCTCACCTACACCACCATCTATAACCTGACTAGACGCAGCCTCATCTACACCACCATCTATAACCTGACTAGACCCAGCCTCATCTACACCACCATCTATAACCTGACTAGACCCAGCCTCATCTACACCACCATCTATAACCTGACTAGACCCAGCCTCATCTACACCACCACCTATAACCTGACTAGACCCAGCCTCATCTACACCACCATCTATAACCTGACTAGACCCAGCCTCATCTACACCACCATCTATAACCTGACTAGACCCAGCCTCATCTACACCACCATCTATAACCTGACTAGACCCAGCCTCATCTACACCACCATCTATAACCTGACTACACCCAGCCTCATCTACACCACCATCTATAACCTGACTAGACCCAGCCTCATCTACACCACCACCATCTATAGCCTGACTAGACCCAGTCTCATCTACATCACCACCATCTATAGCCTGACTAGAAGCAGCCTCACCTACACCACCATCTATAACCTGACTAGACCCAGCCTCATCTACACCACCACCATCTATAACCTGACTAGACCCAGCTTCATCTACACCACCATCTATAACCTGACTAGACCCAGCCTTATCTACACCACCATCTATAACCTGACTAGACCAGCCAAATTCTTCTTATACTTTGTTGATTTAAAAAAAGCTTTCTACTCAATTTGGCATGAGGGAAAGTGGTGTTGATGGAAAGTGATATTAGGGGGAAAATATACGACATTATAAAATCCATGTACACAAACAGTGTTCTGTTAAAATTGGCAAAAAACACCCACATTTGTTTCCAAAAGGCCAGGAAGTAAGACAGGGATGCAACTTAAGCCCCACCCTCTTCAGCATATATATCAACGAATTGGCGAGGGCACTAGAACAGTCTGCAGCACCCAGCCTCAATATACTAGAATATGAAGTAAAATGTCTACTGTTTGCTGATGATCTGGTGTTTCTGTCCCCGACCAAGGAGAGCCTACAGCAGCATCTAGATCTTCTGCACAGATTCTGTCAGACCTGGGCCCTGACATTAAATCTCAGTTAGACAAAAATAATGGTGTTCCAAAAAAGATCCAGTTGCCAGGACAACAAATAGAAATTCTAGAAACTGTTGCCCTAGAGCACACAAAAAACGATACATACCTCGGCCTAAACAACAGCGAAACAGTTAACTTCCACAAGGCTGTGAACGATCTGAGAGACAAGGCAAGAAGGGCATTCTATGCCATCAAAAATAACATAAAATTCGACATCAATTAGGATCTGGCTAAAAATACTTGAATCAGTTATTGAACTAATTTCCCTTTATGGCTGTGAGGTCTGGGGTCCGCTCACCATCCAAGAATTCACAAATTGGGACAAACACCAATTTCAGACGCTGCAAAAATATCCTCTGTGTACAACGTAAAACAACAAATAATGCATGCAGAGCTGATACTCGCTAATCGCTAATTATCAAAATCCAGAAAAGAGCCGTTAAATTCTACAACCACCTAAAAGAAAGTGATTCCTGAACCTTCCTTAACAAAGCCATCACCTACAGAGATACAAACATGGAGAAGAGTCCCCTAAGCAAGCTGGTCCTGGGGCTCTGTTCACAAACACAAACAGACCCCACAGAGCCCCAGGACAGCAACACAATTAGACCCAAACAAAAAGATAATACTTGACACATTTGAAGTAATTAACAAAAAAAAACAGCAAACTAGAATGCTGTTTGGCCCTAAACAGAGAGTACACAGTGGCAGAATACCTGACCACTGTGACTGACCCACACTTAAGGAAATCTTTGACTATGTACAGACTCAGTGTGTCACAGGGTAAAATGGAGACCAAGACGCAGCGTGGATAGTGCTCATTTTCAAACCTTTTAATGAACACGCTTGACAAAGTAACAAACGACCAACACAGTCCCGTCAGGTACACTAGACTAGAATGGAAAACAACTACCCACAAACCCCAAAGAAAAACAGGCTGCCTAAGTATGGCTTCCAATCAGAGACAATGAAAGACACCTGCCTCTGATTGGAAACCATACCCGGCCAAAACATGGAAAACAAAACATAGAAATAGAATACTAGAAAACCCCCACATATAAACAGAAAACCCAAAACCACCCAACACAACCACCTGTCACGCCCTGATCACTCTACTATGGCAAATTACCTCTTACAAGGGTCAGGACGTGACACATTGAGCATAGCCTTGCGATTGAGAAAGGCTGTCGTAGGCAGACCTGCCTCTCAAGAGAAGACAGGCTATGTGCACACTGCCCACAAAATGAGGTGGAAACTGAGCTGCATTTCCTAACTTCCTGCCAAATGTATGACCATATTAGAGACACATATTTCCCTCAGATTACACAGATACACAAAGAATTCAAAAACAAATCTAATTTTGATAAACGCTGATGTCTATTGGGTGAAATACCACAGGGTGACATCACAGCAGCAAGATGTGTGACCTGTTGCCACAAGAAAAGGGCAACCAGTGAAGAACAAACACCATTGTAAATACAACCCATATTTATGTTGATTTTCCTTTTGTACTTTTAACTATTTGCACATCATTACAACACTGTATATAGACACAATATGACATTTGAAATGTCTTTATTATTTTTGAACTTCTGAGTGTGATGTTTACTGTTCATTTTTATTGTTTATTTCACTTTTGTTTATTATCTATTTCACTTACTTTGGAAATGTTAACATATGTTTCCCATTCCAATAAAGACCTTCAATTGAAATTGAGAGAGAGAGAGAGAGAGAGAGAGAGAGAGAGAGAGAGAGAGAGAGAGAGAGCGGACAAGACCTTTAGAATGAGGTTGATTCAAGGTAAATTAAGTTCAAATCAACTGGTTTTCTACTCAGTATTCAATCCCCAACATACACTGACTGGACAAAACATTAGGAAGTTCTCTTTCCATGACACAGACTGACCAGGTGAATTCAGGTAAAAGCTATGATCCCTTATTGGTGTCACTCGTTAAGTCCAATTCAATCAGTGTAGATGAAGGGGAGGAGACAGTTGAGACAATTGAGACAATGGATTGTGTAGACACTAGAATCTGGTCTCTGCCCATATCTCTTCTGTATAATCTCTCTGGCACCCTGAAATGGAATATATCTCTCTCTCAATTCAATTCAAGGGGCTTTATTAGCATGGGAAACATATGTTTACATTGCCAAAGCAAGTGAAGTAGATGATAAACAAAATTGAAATAAACAATAAAAAATGTACAGTAAATGTTGCACTCACAGAAGTTACAAAATAATAAAGACATTTCAAATTGCGGTGTTGTAATAGTTCAAGAACAAAAGGGGAAATAAATAATAAATATATAAATATATAAATATAGGTTCTCTCTCTCTGTCTCTTTCCCATTCTCTCTCAGACATCATCCTCTCTGTTTATAAAATGGCTTCTTAAAAGCCAGTCACCTTCCCCCTCTCTCTCCCCCCCTCCTCTGTTACTCCCCCTCTCCCCCCCTCTCTCCCCCCTCCTCTGTTACTCCCCCTCTCCCCCTCCTCTCTTACTCCCCCCTCTCTCCCCCCCTCCTCTGTTACTCCCCCTCTCCCCCCTCCTCTGTTACTCCCCCTCTCCCCCCTCCTCTCTTACTCCCCCCCTCTCTCCCCCCCTCCTCTGTTACTCCCCCTCTCCCCCTCCTCTCTTACTCCCCCCTCTCTCCCCTCTCTCCCCCCTCCTCTGTTACTCCCTCTCTCCCCCTCCCTCCTCCCCTCCTCTATTACTCCCCCTCTCCCCCCCTCCTCTGTTACTCCCCCTCTCCCCCCCTCCTCTGTTACTCCCCCTCTCCCCCCCCTCCTCTGTTACTCCCCCTCTCCCCCCCTCCTCTGTTACTCCCCCTCTCCCCCCCTCTCCCCCCTCCTCTGCTACTCCCCCTCTCCCCCCTCCTCTGTTACTCCCCCCTCCCCCCCCCC